>NC_142105.1:34702500-34972500 GCF_056152115.1 Neolamprologus brichardi
GACATTTCAGCAATTTGAGGGATCGTGAAAATGCCAGCTGACATTAGAGGCTACCGGCTCAAGTAGCAGCAAACTCAGTATTGGATTTGGCACTGTGGTCTAACACTCTGTGGGGCTGCCTGACTACTTTGCAGAGCTTACTGGGCCACGGGAAGTGGGGTGGGGCGAGACATATGAAGAAGGAGATTAGATACATGGAGCTAGCATCTGAGGTTAAGCAGTTAGTCTGGAAAATAAACTTGTGCCCCATGGAAATTGGGTGCAGAGGATTGTGGCAACTCAAACCACCAGACTACTTAAGGATTTGTGACCTGGCTTTGCTACGGAGATCAAGAACGTATCAACTGCAGAGAGCGAGAATAAGCTCAGTGTGAGGAAGCGCCATCAACAAATTATGATGATCATCCTCAAAAGTTATTTCCCTCTGTTGACACACGTTAATCGATTTGTTTTAATTTGCAGGTAGTTAGAAGCAAATAGATTTGCTGTTTGTGCATCTTTTATCAGATTCACTTCGCACACTTGACTTTTTAGGTTGTGCAATAAAAGCGCTCGTTGACAGTTTTCATTTTATGACTGTAATTTGGTTACGCAGTGTGAAGTATTTCAATTTTGCTCTGTGTAATTAAGGCACCTTATATTTTTAACATATATATGTATTTTTAGAATTTACCATAATTAACTTGACACGGTTTCAATCACACTTCAGTTTTAGGAAGTTCAATGTTCATAATACAGAATAAAACGACTTTTTAATAAAATTTAAACCAACTGAAATCTTGTTTTTGAATTTTAATCAAAGTGAGTTTCTCATCTTTTGCAGCAGCTCTTGCCTTTTAAAGACCCCCTTTCCTATTCACACATTTTCATCTATTTTTAGCACAGAGAAACATCCGCGCTCTTTTGTAGCATTCACACACTCACAAATGCAGAATTTCAACATTCAACTCAAAGTGAACCCACCTTTTCTGAAGATTATACAGCAAGCACACCTTCACCAGTAAGTGACCAGCAGCTTTGTGCTTCTTTGGTTTGTGTATGGTTATAGAGAGAACGTGTATGCAGTATGTCTTCCTTCCCGGTGTATGCGCAGAGACACTGAGGTTGCATCAAGTCTCAGAGTCTCAGAGTTAAGCAGCCCACTGTAACCTAAAATAACTTCCTGTGTGGTGAGTAACTGGCCTATAACTCGAGGTCTTCTCTGTTTTAGATAATAAAATGGTTCTTTGCAGACATGTGCATCTGTGCCCTGACTTTACTAACACTAAATTGTCAATTCAGAAAATGAACAAAATATTTTGCAGATGCGTCCTTTCTAACGCGAGTCTTCGTTTAAGTTTCTTTATTGCTTCTGTGGCAACTTTTAGCTCTGTGTGAATTATTTCCTGTGTTGTTTCGCCCTGTGATTTTGACAGCTTATTTTTTGACACTATCTTAAAAGCATGCATAAAGCTAAACACTACATCAGGTGCTCAGTAAATCAGGGTCGGACGAATCTTTACTAAAGTAGGTTTTTCTGCTGATTTTAAAAGGAACATGATGACATTTCGACATCTGCTCTGCCAAGCGGTAAAGGAAGCACGGTGACATTTACCCATCCATCAACTGGCTTCATTTATGTAACAACCATATGAGCCCAAATTTTAATCTGAGTAAATATTTTAGCACGAAATTTGACTTCAGTGCAATATTTACTCATTTTATATCACCTAATACAGTATTGAGGATATACTTAGGAAGCACTGCTAAGAGAAAAGCTTTTGTTCACACATTCAACTCTTTAGCATTTAATGTGATAGTTATAAACCCAGAAACCCAAACTGGACAGCTGTAAACATGTAACTAACTAATATTAGTAATGTAACAGCTCAAAGGAAATCTGCTGAATCATGTTTTAAATGCTTCGTTGTTGGCCGTGAAGTGACATTGGAGTGAAGCTTTATTGCCCTGTTAACACAGCTCACTGAGAACAGCTCACGATAAACGTGCAGACAGTACTTATTGTTTTTTTCTTTTTTTAAAAACTTGATCTGGAACAAATCCAGGAAGGTATATAACAAATGTTCTCCTTAAAATCCTCATTTTCTCACATTCAGAAAGTGGTGACCTGTGCACGCACTTAAGATGACCTTTGAGCTCAAGGGAAACTTTTTGGTCCTTCAGTCCAAAGATTGCACATTATTAGAGCTTTTATTGCTTTGGCCGTCTGTAAATGGTAAAGCCTGGAATCAACGCACTGCCTGTTATCTTTCTGCTATCCTTCTGTTAATTGTGACTTTCATGTACTAAGTAAATATTTTTTATAGAGATCTAAGTAGTTAACTTGCAAACTATTATGATAATACAAGCAATACAACCGAGACTTCTACAAAATAAATACTTTTTAAAAGAAAGTAGTTTTATTAAAAGATGTAATATAAAAGCATAAATATTGTTTCACATGTTTTTCTTCTCCGGGCCGGCTTCTTCTGTTCTTCCTGTTCATGCGAGCAAGTAGTTTTTTTGTCTTTTTAAAGTTGCTTCCTGTTATATTTTGAAGAGTTTCATGTGTTTACTTTAGTCATTCGATCCTTTTCCTGCCGCTTTTGTATTCATGAATCCATTTTTATCCTCCTCTGTGTTCGACCCCGAGCTTCTGACCTGACTCCTGATCCCATGTTCTTCCTCTGTGTAGAATAATCCTGTCAGTCACTGGGTGATGCTAAAGAAAACCATGATCAGTGTAATTTTAACAAAACAGAGCAGGTTACACATAATTTATGAATATAATTTGTTTTTTTAAGTAAACACAAAAGGAAAGAAAAACATGAAAGAAAAATAAAAACTTGTTTCTGGTGAGTTTGGTTAATAAGCTGTCAGTGGCTGAGCTGAACACCCACATTCACAGTAGTTCACATAGTCTGTGGGCACATAACCTTACTGCTAACCTTTGTACTGTTTATTTTAGTTGCTTGGGTTAAAGAAGCCACCTAGAGCAACTGAGTAAAAAATAAATTACTTTATACATTATTGGGGATTTAAATGCTTTTAATGCGGCCGTTATGAAAAACTGAAATGCTGAAGTTTCAGACGACTTCTCAGCGATCAGCGATTCTAGAGCTGACCTGCCTTTCTGTTTAAACAATGCTACAGCAAAGTGTCTTCCTGTCTGCAGAGGGTAAGAGGCCTGGTCCCCTCTAAAAAGCGATGCAGCAGAGCACGAGCGCACAAGGTCAGTCTCTCTCCTGTGGTTTCTTCTGCAATGGTATAGCCTGACTTCCTGTGAAAGATTACCATCAAGCCTCTCGTATTCTCACTGATGCTTATCTTTTGAGCCACAAATGCCAACTCCCTGAACATCTCTACACCTTGGCCCCCAGTGACAGCTCCACTGGCCTGTCAATCTGGCAGTCCATCCTGTGTACTCAACCCCCCCTCTCATCCTCATCCCAGCAGCCAAAAAATGAGCCTCCTCTATCCTGGACCTGTCATCAAGAAATAAGATCCAGAGTCCCAGTCTGGGTGTGATGGACACAAAGGCTGAATATGGGAGAGATTTGTGTACGTGTATGATTAAAGTTTCAGTTTAACCCTCTCAGGCTCAAATTAAGCTTTTGTTGCTAATGCACAAAGAGTACCTGCAGTGGTGCTTCTGAGTAAATAAACTCATAAATATGTATGTGGGGCAATCAGGTTGTTAGCTTTTAACTGCTGCAAATCTGCCTGGAGAGCGTTAATATAACTTAAGCTTCAGTGTATTTATAGTTGTCTTGTTTGAGTTACAGATGTTGAATTCCTAGCTCCACAGGAAGGATGCATGTGAGTGCGCTGATCAACCGCATCACGTAAAGAAGCATCATTGAACAGCTGCAGAAGCAGTCTGTATCAGGAGGCCCTCCTCTACACAGAAGAACCACAAAGTGACAGTAACTGTGGGCTGACATTTCCTGCAAAGAAATTACCTAACATTCACAAATGGATTGGTTTAAACATGTTTCCCAATAGATGTTTATATTTGATTTGTTGTTCTAACCAATCAAAAGATTTATTTAGCTTTTTTATGTCTCAAAAGCTGAAAGAATAAAAATGAAAACAGACGAGACTCGGTGTGTAAAGCCGTGTTAGCGGAACTACGAGGCTTCGGCAATGCTGCACTTTGTAATGACAACTCACTGAAGCCCTGTTGTATAAAAACCCCACAAAAAATAAGTTCAAGCATTTAACAAAAATGAAGCTAAAAATGCCAAAGCAGTGTGGAAACCTAAATATAACTAAACATGATCTAATCGAATGTGAACTCTATTTAGCAGAATAACTTAAGTATGAAGCGTGACATTTTGTGTGACCTTATCAGTCTCCTCCATCGTTCAGTTTCAGGGCATCCTTCTTTTTCAGCGTTCAGTTCATTGAGGTTTGTGGGCATTCATTTTAGCACAGATCTCTCACACCACAGCTGAGGTCTGGACATTGATTTTGCCTGTTTGTAAGACCTTGATTCTTGTCTTCTTTAGCCCTTTGACTGTAGATTTGATGCTGTGCTTGGATCTATTTTCCTCTGTCATTGGCCGGTTTCAGCCAAAGCTTTAGCTGTGGGACAGATGGCCTCATGTTTGACTGGAAGGTGCCCAAAAAGTAAAACCTCAACCCCTGTGCTTTACAGTGGGTATGACATATTTGTGCTGGTGTCTTTGGTTTCACCAAATATGGCAACTTTGGTCTTATCTGCCGAAAGGACTTTGTTGTTTGGTCAGATGCAATTTTTCACAGACCTAAGCTGTGCTGCCATGTTCTGAGAAGACCATTTCTCCTGGCAACACTTCCTGTCGTGAAAATTTAAGATATATCTGCAGCCCCCAGGTAGCTACTGAAATGATAAATGAGGCCTGTAGATGTAGCTCGTGGGGTTTTTGCAATTTCTCTAAGCATTTCTCCATCTGACCTTTGGTGAATTTGCATCCACTGCTAGGAAACTGGCAAGTTTCTCGAATGTTTTCTGCTTTCCTACCGTAGAATGATGAATGTCAAATGGTTTGGAACGCCTTTACAACCCTTCCCAGATTAATGGACAGCAGGAGTTACTGTTTACCTCCACTGCATTGTGTTAACACCCGAATGTTCCAGACCTGTACAGCACCAACACTTCTGCTTTAATAGAGGTGGCCACTTTTCAGGCGATTAATCAAGTACAGGAGCACCTGGCTGCTAATTAATAGATGTGTATCTGTTGTTTTAAACAAGTGTTGAAAACAAATGTTTCTACATCAGCTTTTGCTTCATCTTTATTCCATTAATTTTCACCATTTTACATCTCATGCATGTAGGGAAGTTTATATGTGTGATGAATGTAAGACCATTTGCTTGACTGTGTCTGTGTGCTGGACTATAACTATAATTATATGTGAGTTGGAAAAAGTGCTATGCAAATATTATTATTTTTATTTTTATTATCATTGTTGTTATTATTATTATCATTGTTATTATTATTATTATTATTATTGTTGTTGTTGTTGTTATTATTATTATTATTATTGTTATTATTATTGTTAATATTATTATTATTGTTATTGTTATTATTATTATTATTATTATTGTTGTTGTTGTTGTTATTATTATTGTTATTATTATTGTTATTATTATTATTATTGTTGTTATTATTATTATTATTATTATTGTTGTTGTTGTTGTTGTTGCATTTTGGCTTGCTATTTGTGATCTATTTCAGAGCCTCTTTCTTTTCACATGTCCAGTTCCTTTAGGTATTTCCTAATAAGCTAATAGTGAGATAGACGTGAAAAGTCTTAATTTCAGTCTTGATTCTCACCTATTCCACAGATGACTGCAGGCTTTTAGAACAGTCATTTTTCAAAGTTTCAAAAGTTGTCAATAAAGCTCAGTGTTCACCATAATAAGCACTTAGCTTGAATTATGCTTCAATCTTTAATGATACAAAAATGACACCATGTGACTCTTTCTTTGTTGCATTATTTGTCACTATGGAAACAAACTTACTTTTATCGCGTTATTTAGTTGACATTAAAAGCTGTAGATATAGCAGTAGATGGCCTTTATGCAAAGAAGACACATGTTATCTGCAAAAGATTGAATGACCTGCAGTCAGTGAGTTCTGAGCCTGCTGACAGTGTGATTGAAAATGGTTGTAAACACGCCGTCAGGGCCCATTGATGATGAAGGCCAGCAAGGACATCACAGAAAATATGTTGGCAGAACATAAAATATGAAGACGGTTCATCCAAATAACTTCACACATTTCTCCTCTTTTGATCCCAACAATACACCCACTAAGTGTGGTACACATGCAGAGATACATGCAGAGAAGTGTTCCTGTAGTTAGATAGAGGAGAAGGATGAGATAATTTCAAACAGCCAGATAAGATCGCGGAGAGGGCAGGCAGTCTGACCAGTTTGGCTATCTCTCCGATGAGCGTGTGATTCAGTGGCGTGAATAATTAAAGCTGGGAGCAGAGATAGGAATCTGTAGACGCCAGGCTCGGATAATACTGGACGGATATCAGGGGCCTTTGGTGCGGGGAGGTGGCAGCTGAGATGACATTAGTCACTCTCCAGTGTGCCCCGGGCAGCCGTCAGGGTACAGTGCTGAAGGTCAGAAGATGATGGATGGACAGACAGCGGCGGTGGCTCATCGCTGAAGTTGACTAGAAAACGAATGTCCTGTACATGAAATATTATC
Organism: Neolamprologus brichardi; assembly: GCF_056152115.1. Taxonomy (NCBI): domain Eukaryota; kingdom Metazoa; phylum Chordata; class Actinopteri; order Cichliformes; family Cichlidae; genus Neolamprologus; species Neolamprologus brichardi. The sequence goes on from NC_142105.1 coordinate 34,709,189, forward strand.
CTCGTGGAGGAAGATACCTGATCTGATACTGCAGCGATGTGTCATGGTTATGTGAACTTTGTGAAAGACTGTGGTTCATCAGATAAATGTATTGTGTTGATTATTCAGAAATGCATAAAGGTGATGTTAATTCACAGAAGAACGCTTGTCATGAAAATGATTCATTAGACATTCATCTTGCTATAGTCATTAAATTCTTCATCATAACTACAGATTAAAGGATGCACTGCCTGATCTGTGTCTGTGAGTTTGAAGGGTCACAGATTTGTTTTCCTCCCCTCCTACATACTGATTTTTCATTTTCCTCTCTTATCTTCCTCTCTCTCTGAGCCAGATGTCTTTCATGTAAGCTGCACAGAGACACAGTCGACTGTTGGCGTAAACTTTACTAAGAGTTTTTTTTGTTTAGTCTACTGCAAAAGGCACAACTGCCCACTCACTGATTGTTTGCATGTGTTTATAGAAACTAATATTGTTTGGCTTGCAAATGAAGCTACTCTAAATTTAGCTTGTGGGTAGATGTCACAGCATGCAAAAGTTGTTCTGAAACAAGCATCTGTATGAACCTAACCACAAAAGAGCGTCCTCCTCCACCCTGAGCATCAGTGTGACTGTACTCAGTCTTTCTCTCTCAATCTTGCACCCATGCGTCGCTCCATTCATTATAATGGTAGCAGTGTGTCAGCAGAGCCTCCAGGATGGCAAGGAACCCCATATTCAGGTCAACTCACAGTCAGAACGATTCCTTGATTATTCCTTATTTATCCCAGTCATTCCCCCTGCTGTGGTGTGGAGTCTCTGGAAGATGTGTGTCTGAGTGAGTGGAGCCAGGGCTAATGAGCTGAGAGCTGGCCTGCTGATTGTTAGTAGGCTAGGAGCTGTGCTTCAACCCACTCAGAAAGCACATTCAAATCATCAGAAGGCCAACCCTGCATTGAGATTGATGCAGGCCAGTGACGCAAGTCAGTAATGCAAATGTGTAGGTGTTTACTGCCTTGTTTTATGGTGATAAAAACACTCAATATGCAGGTTGTTCCACTGGAGAGGTGAGGGAAAAATGGCTATATCAACAGCACTTAGACAAAAACATTCCAGTGCTGTCACATACAATCTGCAGCCATGTGAGGCTTTAGCACAGGGCTGCTCTGATTTACAAAGCTCAGATTAGCATGTTAGCATGCTATTTGCTAATTGGCACTGACTGCAAAGGTAAGATAAAGCTGACTGTTATTCATTTTGTAGTAAAAATGGAGATATACACACTTTCACCAAATAACAGCCCTAGATGCAAAGTAAAGGCTAAGAGACCGTATGATGGAGGTGGCTGTGGTGGTTGTTGAGGTAGTTGTTTCATCTGGGTGTTTGCTTCATATTCACTGGAAAAATATAGCACTGACATAAATACACAGTAGAGATCATTCTTGTACCAGATGCCATGAAGTTACAGCCAATACTTGTTAGCATATTTAACTTAATTTAAAGTTTGTGCTGAGACATTGAAGGGAAAGTCAGGTGTTTAGCAGGGTCCGAGTCCACTGTCCACTGAATTTCTCCTTCCTCCTAATGTCCAGACACAAGCAGTTTGTGGGGTCAGGTTAATTGGTGATTCTAAATTGCCCAAAACTGTGAATGTGCATGCAATTGCCTGTCTGTCTCTCTGTGTTAGCTCTACTTTAATTGGCAACAAGGTGTACCTGCCTCTTGCTGTAAGGTATCGGTGCCTATCCAAGTGTTGGCTTACAAGACAAAAATAGATTCGTCTCTCTCTTACTTTTTGCAGTTAAGCTGTAATGTAACGTGTTATTTTTAACTTTCTAAGATTAGCTTGTATGAAACCAATAACTTCTGTACATACATATTTAAGAGAGGTGATACTTTTTTTTCTGCTGGGGGCTAAAGCATTTTAAAAAAATACATATGATGAGCTTTTGTGTTCAGTGTTTAATTTGATTTTGTATAAAATAAAATATGCACTGGTACTGCCCACACACACCACCAAAAATGTAGCTAAATATATTTTTTAGTAACATATATTTATTAAAAAATAGTTCATACATGGTAGTACTGAAGTAGTTACAACATTCAGATAACTACATTAGTGAAAATGCTTTCAAGAAGCTGTTGAGAAGTTTAGGACTTTAGCACATCTGTGTCTGCAAACTGTGCAAATTATACATTTATTGTGATGTTAAATTCGATTTAATTTAGTGTCTTAACTAGAAAGTCATTTACTAATTATTAGTTGTAGAAAGTTAAGTTACAGCAAATGCACTTGAAAAAAACAAAGCACTGACGAATCTCAATCTCTTTAACGGTTCGTATAAAGCACGCTACCAAAAGCCTGACTGATAAAAGCTGCTCATTTCTGGAAGGATCATAGCTCGTGCATTCATTTCCTATTGATGTGGTGCACCTGGCAAACAGCTGTACGTTTCTCATCATCTGCCTGTGGCGAGAAGCATTGATAGCATCAGCATGTGTTTTTTTCCTGTTAAAATACAACAAGTAAACATGTTCCCCACTTACACCGTGAGGAAAAATTACAAATCATCCATTATGAGCTGTGTTTGAGTTTCAGAGTTTCAGAGAGGTTTTTTTCTTTGTTTTCCATTTTATTTCTGGTCGTTGTCGAACCATTTTAAAAATATGGTTCAGTTTTAAATGTATGTTTGGAGTGAAGTTTGAATTCTGTTGGTTTTTTGAATAGTCTGTCTTTAGATCTCTCTCCATCAATATTAAAGGCGTTCAGATTCCTCCAGAGGTCTAAACATGATGTGAATCACTGACCCAACGCCTCAGTGAGACACGTTGTCAGTACACATAACTCTATAGTGTTAACTTCTATTTTGCCACATATAAACGTAACACAAGATAGTTGCTTATCATTGCCTAGCTTCTCAGGTAAACTTACTTTATCTTTTACATGATTTGTGTCTCATTTCCTGCCGCCCAGATTTTTGTTACAAATGATATCAAAACCACAATATAGCAGAACTTATTTCAGCAATATCTTGGCATTATCTGCCATCACAAATTTCAAACGGTGAAAACATTTAAGAAAATAAATACGGTGCATTATTTTATTTAAAATCAAAGACATTAAAGGCATTAAATGTCTAAAATATACCATTGTGGGGAAAAACATTTGATGGCAGCAACATATCTAAAACAAGTTAGTGGTGCTAAAATAAACCACTGGAGGAACATTTTGCAGCTAATTAGGTTCATTGGCACCAGGTCAGTAACATGGTTGGGCATAAAACGAGCATCTTAGAGCAGCAAAGAGTCTCAGAAGCAAAAACAGGTATAAGGTCACCAATCTGAAGAAAACAAACAAACAAAAAATAATAAAACCCCCAAACTTTACCTACAAATTGTAGATGAATTTCTCCTCAACATAAAAATGTGAAGACTGTGAATATGTCTTAATCTACAGTACAGAATTTAGAGAAATCTCTGTAAGCAAAGGACAAGCCCAAAAATCAGCATTGATGGCAACACTGCATTAAATACAGGCGTGATTCTTCATGAAAAACACTGCATGCGATCATGAAGTACGATTAAGCACTCAAATGCAGACGTGGGAGGCAGGCTGCATTAATCAAAAGGTGCCTGTTTATTGAAGTTGTTTGCAAAATCCATAACATGAAGCCAAAAAGGCAGCAAAGCCAAAGAAAGACAAAATCAATATGAAGACGGTGCGAGGAACGCTTCAGGATCACAGACGCTCTGACGAAGAACAAAGGAGAGGCAGAGCAGGCAGCCGGGGAAACAAGGCCGTCTTGTTATCTGAAGAGAATCTTGATAACAAGATGGGGAAACTACAACCAGATAAACAACACAGGAAACAGATGTTACAAAACATTAGTAACATTAGTAAACACAAAAACATGAAAATAACTAAAAACAACGACATCGAAAATGGTTTTAATATTTAAAAATAATCTAAGATCTCCAACTACACAAAGATGGCGCTGGCATGGCTGGCAGCCTTAACCTAGTTTCCCTCAGGATGAATAAAGTATAATCAATCAATCAATCAATCAATCAAAACCACAGAGACCTTGGGACCATGACACACTGGTCCAGGAACACTTCCATATCTCCAAAATCAGAAATATCCTGTCTCAGAGGGATGCTGAACAGCTAGTTCATGCATTTATTGCTTCATTGCTGGTGCATTGTTATTCTTTATTAATGAATAACAATGCACCAGCAATGCACCAGCAATGCACCAGCAACGCACCAGCAATGCACCAGCAACGCACCAGCAACGCACCAGCAACGCACCAGCAATGCACCAGCAATGCTCCAGCAATGCACCAGCAACGCACCAGCAATGCTCCACCTAAAACAGGTTTAAAATTGCTTCTAGCTAAGGTAAGATGTGTTTTGGTTTAAAGTGGGTGGGTTGTGTTGACTGAAACACTGCAGATGTCATCATGTGGTTCGTATTTTAATACCACATGTATGTGGCTGATCATAGCTGGAAACAGAGCTTACAGGTAGCAGGGATGACATTAACACAGATTCAAGAAATTACTTGAATCGTAGGGAATCTTATCCTTGAATATATCATGAATGAAATTAAATCCATAATAACTGGATTCAAAAACTGCATTTTTAATGGAAAGTTTATGAAATTGTGTGAAATAATTCTTCAGAAACTAGAGTATTCATCACATTGTCTTCATCCACTTTAGTTTGCACACACTGTGGACTGTTGAACCACTCAGAAATGATGCACACACAGACACACACCACCATTCACTTGGGAGGACGGCGTTGCTCTAGCAATTATAAATAAGCAATAATAATGCATAAGCAGTAGCACGGTGCAGTCTAAATCCTGCAGTCTTGTGACCACTGAAACCTGGTCTTTACTCTCCTGGCCACCTCGCGTCTGGTCGTGTGTGTAATACCTTTTTGGGAGAGCAGGTTTCAGTCATATTGTGACGCTGCACTTTAGCAGGCTATCAGTTCAGGTCCTCACCCCAGCTGCAGCTTCCAGTAAATGTGGCAGTACATCACCTCGGACGCAATCCATCCACATTAACTTTGAGCAGGAGGAGCCTTTTTCATCCTCATTGCCTACAGCGTCTACATCCGACAGCTACTTCATTCATATCAGCCAAAGATCTCAATGTGCTCGTGAGGTTCAAGTGGTTTAAAGGGCAGAGAATGGAGGTTAATTGACTGTGCGATGACTGTAATGATTTGATCCCAGCCTGAGTGTGAAAACCATCACGAGTCTCTGCAGACTGTGACTGTCCACAGCTGGAATCAGCTAACAGTGTTTATCACTGCGGCTGAAAGGAAATGTGTTATACAAACAGGATGCCTCATTACAGTTGTTTGTTATACTGCTGAGGATTAAGTCAAATATAATAAAGGTGCCACATGGAAGATTGATTGTGGTTTTTCAAACAGCTGTATATTAAATATTATTGTCATAATAAAAACATGCCCTGCTTTTCAGTTTTTCTTACATTACCTAAAATCTGAAATGGACCTGAAAGCAGCACTACAGCCAGACAATTGTTAGAAGCGCGGCCAGGCTGAGACTACTGAAATTGCTCCGTAGGCCAAAAAGTATGACAGCTATGTAGAAGTACATCAACTTGTACTGTATATAGAAAGAGTTTTATGTAATGCTCAGTGGATAAAAAAGTAAATTAATATGGATGCTTGAGGTATTCTTTTTTAATTGTTTATAAGATGATGACATCGTAAATGGTGTTAGTGCTATTAGAGGGTCACTGTGGGATTAAAGCTGTAAAATAATAAATATAATATAACTATAATATAATATAATAATAATAATAATAATAATAATAATAATAATAATAATAATAATAATAATAATAACTTTATATATAAAGCGCTTTCAAACAAAGTGCTGTAAAACTATTTGAAACTAAAAAGATAAAAAATAAAAATAAAATAAAAATAAAAGCGATACATATCAATACAGGTAAAAGACACAATACAAGTTAAAAACAGTAAAAATTTAAAAACTAAAAGCCACAGAATTAAGACCTGTAAGATAAGGTGAACAAATGTGTCTTCAGCTTAGTTTTAAAAACCTCCACAGAGCAGCCTGCCTAACATCTTGAGGGAGGTTGTTCCACAGAAACGGGGCACGAAAAGAAAAATCTCTCCAACTGTCTTTTTTCTGGCTCTAGGAACCTTTAGAAGGCCAGAGTCCTGAGATCGGAGAGCACGAGATGGAACGTAAAGATGTAAAAGGTTGGAGAGGTATGAAGGTGCCAGTCCGTTTAAAGCCTTGTAGGTGAGCAGCAGATAAGAAGAAATAGTTGGTTTACATTTAGTTGTGTGGAGAGGGATAATCGCTGGACTCTAAAGCAAGAAATTAGCAACAGTGGAGGGATCCTTGATTTACAATATGCAGAAATTAGTTAAAAATATAAATAAATGAATTTAAAAGCAAAGAAGACAATACCATACTTATTTTAATGGAAAAAAAACATGGTATGAAACGCAGAAATCCTTCGTTTGTCATAAATTTCTGTTATGTTAACCAGTCAAATGTATGTTGAACCTGTTTAAAAAAAAAAGTTGACACTTTTGTAATTTCCAAGAAACTTCATGAAAAAGACTGAGACCAATAATGACTATTGAAGACACAACCTTTTGGAATTTGGCACAAATTAATGCAAATTAATACAAATTAATACAAATTAATACAAATTAATACAAATTAAATCTGATTTATGAAATTTCCTAAAATAGACTCCTATCACTGCGCCTTTCAACAAGTGTCTCGAACCAGAATGGTAAAGCACTGTTGTCAGCCACACTTAAGCAACACAGACTTTATATAGTTATGCAGTATTCATGCCCCCCCCCCCCCCCCCCACACACACACACACACACACATATGTATTAAGGACAACCATAAAAAAACCAAAGAAACAAGAATATCTTTAAACCTCTTTTTTTAATTAATTCACAGCAACTAATAATTTCTCCTAATAAGATGTATTTAAAAACTAATCTTTTCAACCACAACATCCTCTTCCTGTAGCATTTGCTTGATCGAATTCAGCTATGTTTGCTTCAGATGCAAAATCATATCAGAGTGCAGCATGCGCAGCACGAAGAGAGATGCACGCCTCGATCTTTGCTGTGGTTTCCTTGCGGAACATGCAAACAGCTTGCGATCAAAAATCATCCTATTTATCTGTGTTTTATCAAACTCGCTGTGACGTATTGCATTAGCTTGAGGTGTTCATTCAACTGAAAGAGGAAGTCATAAAGGAAACTACTGTCTATAAGTGTTTCAATCCCTTGGTCCTCTTCAAAATATCTCACAAACCCATGACATGTGTAAAAACAGACCGTGTATGATGTTGAAATTGTGATTAAACACATTCGATGGTTCCTCTAACTGTGGGTCTCATTTACTTACTAACGTAAAGAAGTAAAGGAGTGTGTCAGTTTCTCTTTTTAAAGCCACCACTTGGTGGTGCCAGTAATCACACATCTTTCATTTCCCCGTGTGTGAGTGACTTCATCAACATCAATGAGAAATATGGAGTCATTTGGATGTCATGGAGAAACACAGTGTAAGAAAAAATAAAATAAAACTGGTGTTTTCTCTTTAAAATGCATATTTGGTTTAGAGAATGAATGGTAGCATGTGTGTTGCTGAGGTTATACATTTTCTTTTTCCTCTGCAGTGGATTAAAGGCAGGAAAATAAAACCTTTATTTAGAGTTTCAGCAGAAAGGTTTGTGTAAATCGTCTCTGAAACAGAGCAGCTGCGAGACTCCTTCACCTCTAACGATGAGACCATCTTTTTACTCTCCTGCAGAGACCAGATGAGGCTTCGCCTCCCCATCTAACACACACACACACACACACCTACACACACACACACACACACACACGCACACACACACCTACACACACACACACACACACACACACACACACACACACACACACACTGGCTGGCCTCAAAGACAGAGACATTTTGTCAAATTTGAAGCAGGTTTGGTATTTCAGGTCCGGTGCTTCTAAATTGGAAAGGTCGCAGTGTTACAGTTACTTTGTTCACCCGAGCCCCTTGTGGGACAATTTAACGACTGTGGGCTGAGAATGGAAACAAGCTGTGACTGGCCTGTCTGATTTTATTATCAAGTCGCTGACTGCAACTATTAATTTAAGCAGTCACAATGAGCATTTCTATTCTGAAAAAGAAGTCAGTGCAGGGATTTTCCTTTATGCAACAAATGTCTAACTGGGGACAAATCTTGAGTGAAATTCAAACAAAACGTCTTCCTAAATGTAAACATGTGGAAATAATGTGGCCAGGGTGGGGGCTGATTTTTATATCTATTTTAATCACAGTTTCTGTTCACACTTTGCTTATACTGGGTATTAATTAGAAGAATTTTGGAGTTTTTGAAACTGGTTTCATCATTTGTTGGGGAAAAACAAACCCCGTTTTTCTGTCACCTGAATGTTTACGGGTCTTACCAGACTAGCCTGCTCGACAACAGAAACAATCCGCTGAACATCAAGGTTAAACTTTTCCTTTCAGTGCAGATTTCAGTAAACAAAAAGGTTTCTAAGGTTCAGTTTAGTCCCTGAGGATGGGTGTGGAGGCCATCAGCAGCACGTTCTTGTTGCTAAATAGGTGTTGTGAAAACAAATATCATCATACCTTTGGAGCACCGCACAGATAAAGCTCTCCAGCCTGGGCTAATGGAAAAACCAGATGAGACAAGCGACACCATTCACTAACACAGCAACCATGATACTTACAGCATTTGGTTATCTTAGCGCAGCATAAAGATTAGAAGCAACTGAATAAGCTCATCGTCTCACACAATCACCAGCTCACTTTCCCCCTTTTCTAAATGTTTGTGCTCAGCTGGGCTGATTGGATATTGGCTGCTGAAGATTTACTTCACAGATGTGAAAAAATATTTCACGTGTTAGAAAATGCAGCGTATGGACCATTAGAGTCCAGCAAGAGGTGACAAGACAAAAAGTCTTGATTAAATCAAGTAACATTAATTTTGTGATGGTGACCTTGAGGGTTCGCCTGGATGACCACGTGCCTGCCCGTGTTTTGTGCCCATCTGCAGGGTCAGGTTAGATGATCGACTCGAATCCTAATGCACACAGAGAACATGTGATTATGTTTGGTGAGAGGTTTGTAACTGAAGGCTTTGCAGGGGCATACAGCACAGTGCACTTGATCAGTGGTTCTCAAACTTGTGGGACATAAGGCCACCAGGGAAAAATAAATCGTGAAAGTCAGTAAGATTAATTGAATTGTTGTGGGGAAAGTAAATGAATGCGTGTTAAATCATCCATGTAAGTAGATCCCAACAGGCTGATCATCTGGAGCTTTCAGAAACGTTGTGTTACTCGTGACGTCTTCAGTCTCAGCTGACTGCAGGTCAACAAAATCAACCTTTTGGGAAAGTAAATAAACTCGTGATTGTTCATCTGTCGTGGTCATCTTAGTATTATACAGGTCGATTTTTTAAATGATTAATAAAACGTGTGGCGTGTGGGTGTTAAGCTTTTAAGGCTAAAGCGAAGCTCACCAAAAAACAACCACAACGACTGTCCTGACAAGCTAAAAAACATGGAAGATCTTTTTCCACAGATTTGAACTGATTTGTCATCAAAAGCTAAAGTACTGGTTGATTGTTGTATTTTTCTTGTTTTGATGTTGTTTGTTTTGTGGGCGGACAAACCTGCAGCTTGTTCGAGTTGAGGGGAGAGTTTGGATAATTTTCTGAACGCATAAACAAAAAAACAGCGTCCCTTTTGCATTGACGCTGTTTTTGTGAGATTTTCAAACGCCGTGCTCCGATGCAGTGCTCCGAAATCCCAAATGCACATCAGTCGATGTGGATGCTGATTAATTGATAAGGCTCCAGAACAGGGAGTGACAGTGAAGGAACATGTGATCAAAAACACAGCATGAAAAGCACACACAGTGACTGCAGTGGACACTTCTCGTTATTTTTAACACTCAGTCTCACTTCAGCTCTTTATATGTTACGACTTTGCTGCTCTCCATGGCCGCATGATGGACCGACAACAGCTCAAGCAAGAATAGACCCCAGACTGGCTGCATCGCATACTTTGTGCACTGCCTTCATCGACTGCAGACGCTCTCTGCAGGTATGGGCTGTCCGTGGACTGCCACTGCTGAACCACAAGTTCAGTTTAATAGGTACTGGAGATGTAACACTGCTGTCATTATGTGTTGAGATGTGAACTCTCTTGCAGTTATGTTCCTGCTGGCTTCATTCAGATACTTCCATGACAATAACAAGGAAACTCACTGATGCATGCAGTAATTACCACAGTGTGACCACTGTTATGATACCCTTTTCTTACCTACCACCAGTGTTGGTCAAGTTACTTGAAAAAAGTAATCAGTAACTAATTACCAATTACTTCCCCCAAAAAGTAATCCCATTACTTTACTGATTACTTATTTTCAAAAGTAATTAATTACTTAGTTACTTTTTTAAAACACGATTTACAACCTGAATAGGTGATAAAGTGATAGATCTTTCAGCCCAATTCTACTTTTTCTGCATAATCATCATACAAAATGTAATCAAATGGAAACGTCTCTTTTTAAAACTTGTTTTATTAGTTTTAATCTTTTAACTTTATGCATCAAGCAAAAATTTAATTATCTGCAACATTCTCTGACTGGAAGAAATTAGTTTAACATTTAAACCTATTTTCTGCACATTCCAGCACATAAAATAAAATATTTTTTTGTGTGTTTACACTCAGTCTTTCAAATAGATGCAAGTAAAACACAGCAGAAAATAAATAAAGTCAAAGACTAGCGGTCCTGTTGCTCTATTTTCACCTGTAAAGCAGGAGTGGGGTAGGCGGAGGGTTACCCTGGTGCAGGTGTGCAGCGGTCAGTGGAAGAATCCGCGAGTTTCTCTGTGAGTTTCCCATTACGTCGTAGCTACTCGGTGCTTGTTTGGAAGTTTAGGGGTTTTTTCGCTGTAAAAAGAAGTTTTCTTCCCACGCACAACGGACACTAATGTTTTTGTCACTTTTTATGGAATCAAACTCAAAGTAAGGTCAGTACTTCCACGCTTTAAACGCTGCACGCTCATACTCTCTCTGCACTCGATATATGATCCATTGTTGATCTGCACACAGCTGTTGTCACGAACGTCGCACTCACTTACGTCACTGTCATGAGACATTCTCGCAAAAAATCACGGTTTCAGTAACGCAGTAACGCAGCGTTCCTACGGGAAAGTACCGGTAATCTAATTACCGTTTTTGCAATAGTAATCCCTTACTTTACTCGCTACTTGAAAAAAGTAATCAGACAAGTAACGCGTTACTACCCATCTCTGCCTACCACTGCCACCAACAGCAGTTGGCTTTTATTTCGTTTTTTTTCCACATACAAATACTGGAAATTGTTTAATGACTCAAGCTTGAAAAACTTTCCAAAGCTGATTTTTCTCACATGTAACACAACATAAAGTTTGTGTGAGCAGCACTCACATGACTCTGGATGTTCAGTTTGGTGTTTGTTCAGGTGCTGCTTGAGCAGAGCCTGGAGGACGCAGGTTAACGATTGTTTAATGTCTCATCCGGCTGCCTCAATCCTCACATGCACGCTTGTCAAGTAAAGGTTCAGCTTCTGTGAGTGCGTGCCACACAGGGCTGTCTCCATCTCTCCCACAGCTCCGGTGAAGGATTATCTTTTTTAAATCTGGTCTTTATCTTATTGATAATTAGAAACTGAGCTGTTGAGACCATCGTGATACTTTGAGAGGCCACACGAGACACCAGATTAATGTGTGTCCCTGTGGAAGACTTGAGTAAAGAGAGGAATAGACAGACGTACATTTATGGATCAAAATGAAAAAGGATGACGAGAAGATACTGAATTTGCACCCGTGTCTTAAACTCTTCTCTCTGGTAGGTATTTTGTGTGTTTTTGTTTTGGATAAAATTGCTTAAACTGTACACGTTGGCATTTATGAAAACAGTCAGTCACACAGTTTGAGAGGCTCCAGCATCTTACAGTACATCTCAGATGAATTAATACTTCATGAGTTTCCAAACTGCTTCTCCAGGGAGTGAAGTAAAAGTGCAGCAACAGTGCAGCAATCATATAAAACACATCGGCAGTGCTACAATGGCTTCATTGGCATATGACAGGCTAAAGAAGAGTTTTTGAAGCTGACTGCATATAGACGTTTTCCATGCAAAACCTTGTCCTACATATTCAAAACAGCTGCGAGCAAGGCGATGAAATGATTACATCAAACTGAGACGGTGCCCTTTTTCTTACTTCAGCTTGTATATTAGGGAAGGAACTTTTGTTAAAGAACTAACTCAGAACTTCTGGAAATATGCTCATTTTGGAAATATGCTCATTTTCTATGATTTTCCTTCTGTCTTGTACCAAGTCAGATGAGGATGCTGAGAAACATATCTGATCACTAAATATACGTCGGTGTCTTGTGGTCACTTTTACAGAAAGGTGAGCAGAGCTGATTTCCTGTAGTAAAAAAAGCAATACCACACTGTGAAAATGCTGCACTACACGTAAAACTGTTTGCTGTTAGCAAATGTTGCTGCAGAACAATGTTCCTGGGTGTGGTCTTCTGTGGTCTTCTGTGGTCTTCTGCTGCCTATTCTCTCAAACAGAGGAGCTAGATGAGGACATCCCTGCATACCAATACACTGAATATACAGCGATGACTTGTCTTTAGAGGAAGGTGAGCAGAGATGCTAATTGATTTCCTGGAGTAAAAGTAGCAGCAGCACTCAGTGAAAACTCCCTCACAGACTGGTGAACCTGTCCCTGGTGGGAAAATGGAAGGATGGGGGTAAAATTGCCCACTACTATTAAAATTATGAGCTATTCATTGTTTTGTTTTTACTGAAGCATAACTTATTCTGTAGAAGAAGAAGAATATTCCATGTCAGTGTTTTATTGTTATATGTGATGCTTATTGATTATGTGGCATTTTGGGATGTGCTTAATGCACCTGTTACGTCCCTCTGCAGCCCCTAATCTCCTCAATGTTTTCAGCTGGTGCTAATTGGCCACCTAGTCAGGTGTGGATAAAAGCATACCTGAGACAAGCTCCCAGAGAGCTCACTTGTCTTTGCCTTGGTGGCATCAGCCATTTCAGCCAACCTGGTTTCCATTGTAAGATAAAACCTCTTCTCACCCGTACTCTGGTATTTGTCTCCTTTTTTATGTTGCGGCTTTGAGCCGGGTCGTAACGCTCCAGAATTACTGGTGTTAAATAATTGACTCGAGGTTTCTGATTATCGTACTTTTAATTCTATTTTTGATGTTTCTGTTGTCCCCATCTGTCTTCCTCTTCTGCTCACCCGTTACTTTGATAGACACACTGTTCTAGCACCAGGTTGGACCTCTTTTTGCCTCCAGAACCACCTTAATTCTTCATTGCGTGAATCCAGCAGGGGGCTGGAAATATTCCTCCGAGATGCTGATCTGACATAGCAGCGTCACACAGGTGCTGCAGATTTGTCAGCTGCACATCTATGATGTGAAATTCCTGTTACACCACATCCCAAAGGTGCTCTACTGACTTTGGAGGCCATTTGAGTACGCTGAACTCACTGCTCAAGAAGTTTGAAATGACCTGAGCTTTGTGACGTGGCGTGCTGTCCTGCTGTTATCATAAGCTGGATACACAGCGGTCACAAAGGGATCGACATCGTCATCAGCAACACTCAGATGGGCTGTGGTGTTTAAATGATGGTCAGCTTTAACTAAGGGGCCCACAGTGTGCCAGGAACCTGCCTCAACCATTAACACAGCACAGTATGAATCCATGCTTCTGTTGTTTATGACAGTTTTTGACCAAATTGAAACACATCAGCAGAAACTGTGACTCATCAACAGGCAAGGTTGTTCAAATCTTCTTCTTTCCAATTCTATTGATCCAATCCAAATGATAACCTCGATTTTCTGTTCTAAGCTGATAGGAAGGGTTTCTGCTGATGGCACTCATCAAGGTTCATGATTTAATGAGTGGTTATTTGAGTTTTCGTTTTCTTCCTATCAGCTTAAAGAAGTATTCTGCTCTGACCTCTGACATCAGCATTCTTGCTCAAAGAGCTGCTGTTCCACAGATATTTTGTCTTTCTCTGACAATTCTTTATAATCCATAGAAATGCTTTTCTGGAAAAATCAGCAGCTTCTTAAATACTCAGACCATGTGGCACCGACAAGCATGTCAAAGTTACTTAAATCACCATCCTTCCTCTTTCTGATGCTCAGTTTGAACTTCAGCAGGACATCATGATGACATATATGTCAGATATATCTATAGATATACACACATACACAGAGGAGGTGGACACCTGGAGGCTCTCAGCACAACTGTCTCTGATCTCAGCAGCAGTATTTAGGCCTGGTCCTCTCCTTTGCTCTTTTCTGTTGTCCTACATCCTGGAGTATCATTGCTCAGGCCTTTTATTGCAATGTGAACGTGTTTGCATACTTATCTGCTGTTTGCCGTCACCCTCACCCTTGTCTCTCCTTTGCCACCCCCTTAATTCCCCTAACTGGAAAACCCCTCTTATTCTGGATTGTTTGCTTACTGGCTGCTGTCAGTTAATCCCCCGTTGATGCAATATTCTCTGGTGACTGTCAGTAAAGCCTGTTAACTTTAACTATTGCATCCTGCTTTCAGGTCCAATCTGAAAACCATAACAATTTGTCTTTTTAATGTTTCTGTCTTTATTTTGGATTTATTTGTTTTTATGTATGTTTACTTTATTATTTCACATCTTTTTGTTTTAATTCTTGTACTTATGGGCCACTTTAATCGCTTATTATTGCATATAATTATTATTATTATACATATAATGTGTTTTGTTCTATTGCTTATGTCATATTGGCTTGTCCGTCATCTGTAAAGCAAGGATTGCAACAACCTGCATAAAAATAAAACCTGACTGCAAATATTTAACGTTGAACTCATTTTAAATATTTTATGTCCTTGTTGTGGTTTAATCTCGGGTAATGTGATACAGTGGGGCAAAAAAGTATTTAGTCAGCCACCGATTGTGCAAGTTCCCCCACTTAAAATGATGACAGAGGTCAGTAATTTGCACCAGAGGTACACTTCAACTGTGAGAGACAGAATGTGAAAAAAAAATCCATGAATTCACATGGTAGGATTTGTAAAGAATTTATTCGTAAATCAGGGTGGAAAATAAGTATTTGGTCACCTCAAACAAGGAAAATCCCTGGCTCTCACAGACCTGTAACGTCTTCTGTAAGAAGCTTTTCTGTCCCCCACTCGTTACCTGTATGAATGGCACCTGTTTGACCTCATCATCTGTATAAAAGACACCTGTCCACAGCCTCAACCAGTCAGACTCCAAACTCCGCCATGGCCAAGACCAAAGAGCTTTCGAAGGACACCAGGAAAAGAATTGTAGACCTGCACCAGACTGGGAAGAGTGAATCTACAATAGGCAAGCAGCTTGGTGTGAAAAAATCAACTGTGGGAGCAATCATCAGAAAATGGAAGACATACAAGACCACTGATAATCTCCCTCGATCTGGGGCTCCACGCAAGATCTCATCCCGTGGGGTCAAAATGATCATGAGAACGGTGAGCAAAGATCCCAGAACCACACGGGGGGACCTGGTGAATGACCTGCAGAGAGCTGGGACCAAAGTAACAAAGGTCACCATCAGTAACACACTACAACGGCAGGGAATCAAATCCCGCAGTGCCAGACGTGTTCCGCTGCTGAAGCCAGTGCATGTCCAGGCCCGTCTGAAGTTTGCCAGAGAGCACATGGATGATACAGCAGAGGATTGGGAGAATGTCATGTGGTCAGATGAAACCAAAGTAGAACTTTTTGGTATAAACTCAACTCGTCGTGTTTGGAGGAAGAAGAATACTGAGTTGCATCCCAAGAACACCATACCTACTGTGAAGCATGGGGGTGGAAACATCATGCTATGGGGCTGTTTTTCTGCCAAGGGGACAGGACGACTGATCCGTGTTAAGGACAGAATGAATGGGGCCAAGTATCGTGAGATTTTGAGCCAAAACCTCCTTCCATCAGTGAGAACTTTGAAGATGAAACGAGGCTGGGTCTTCCAACATGACAATGATCCAAAACACACCGCCCGGGCAACAAAGGAGTGGCTCCGTAAGAAGCATTTGAAAGTCCTGGAGTGGCCTAGCCAGTCTCCAGACCTCAACCCCATAGAAAATCTGTGGCGGGAGTTGAAAGTCCGTGTTGCTCGGCGACAGCCCCAAAACATCACTGCTCTTGAGAAGATCTGCATGGAGGAATGGGCCAAAATACCAGCTACTGTGTGTGCAAACCTGGTAAAGACCTATAGTAAACGTTTGACCTCTGTTATTGCCAACAAAGGTTATGTTACAAAGTATTGAGTTGTATTTTTGTTATTGACCAAATACTTATTTTCCACCCTGATTTACGAATAAATTCTTTACAAATCCTACCATGTGAATTCATGGATTTTTTTTTCACATTCTGTCTCTCACAGTTGAAGTGTACCTCTGGTGCAAATTACTGACCTCTGTCATCATTTTAAGTGGGGGAACTTGCACAATCGGTGGCTGACTAAATACTTTTTTGCCCCACTGTATATATTTGAACAATATTTGTTATATATTTGTTTGTCATTCTTTGCGGACAAAACAAAGCAAAGATAAAAACGAGCAAAAAGAGACGTTAAAGTGATTGCCACAGTGATTCTACTTTAGAAACATGAGCAGGCAGAAACAGAGGCTGCAGCCTGGCTGTACATTACTACTCTTGTTACCTGTGGAGGTGTAGGGTCTTGCTGCTGGGCTGGGGTCTGCACTCACTTAGCTTTAACATCACTCTGGGTTCTTGGGAGCTTAGCATTAGCATACTATCTGTGCAGGGCTTGCAAAGAGCTTAAGTTGCATTAGCAACATAATGCCGTTGTTTCGGTGCTGGATACAGTTTCCACTTTGCTATCATGCTCTCAACCTTTCTTCAATAAAATATCAATATCCATGACATAGACTACACTATTTTCTTCCTCCAGCACATGAACTGAAATCAGCTGATTGTAGCACAAATGCAAGAGGAACCAATCGAGGAATAAGAGGGATCAATAGGCAAGGAGACCATCAAATCAAAGGAACTGAACTACTGTGAAGCAGTTCTACAAAACCTGGTTTTGGATCCTTATTTGAAGCATCGCTGTCCTGTGAGGACCGTGCAGAGCTGTCATCTTGCTTTATTATAACCCATTTGTGATTTTATTTACAGTTCCCCAGTTTCATTTTCTTCATGTGTTGCTACTACCACTATTATTGTTATTGTTATTATTATTATTATTATTATTATTATTATTATTATTACTGTCGTCGTCGTTGTTGTTGTTATAATAATAATAATAATAATAATAATAATAGTAATAATAATTATTATTATTATTATTGTTATTGTTATTATTATCATTATTATTATTGTTGTTGTTGTTGTTGTTGAGTTATTTATTTTTCTTCCTCGTTGGTTATTTCATGTTTTGTTGGGGTTCTTGCTCTTGTTCCTGGTCGTATTGGCCTCATTAGTGTGCAATTGTTCCCAACTGTGTTTCATTTCCGATGTTCCTGAGTTGTGCAGATATAGTGTCAGATGTCTGATTGCCTTTTGGCCTTTTATTCCTAATCTTTTGTGTCTCATTATCTTTTTTTCTGTGCATTTTTTTTGCGTCAATAAAGACGATATTTTATTTAATTTTTTTTACCTGCCTCTTAGTCCCACAGGTCCTTTGTCCCCACAACCTGTGGAAGTCTGTTTAAAAATAAATAAAAATAATTCACGGTGAGAGTGGTCGTACAACAGGATGCATTTCTGCCACTCGTCAAACTGGAGGAATTATGAATGCAGAAAAGTATGATCAGTTTGATCCACCATGTACTTCCACGTGGAAAACATCTTATTGGCTTTATCTTTCAGTGTGACAGTGATCCTTAAAACACTGTCGATGCCATAAAAGCAAACCTGGAGAAACACACGGTGGAGCAGTGACGATCAGTCATGGATCAAACTCCGCCTGGAGTGGGATCATCTTAACAAGAGAACAAAAGGTAGCCAACATATAAAGAAGAGCTTTTAAATGTCCGTCAGGAAGCAAGAAGAACTGTTCCTGAGGACTTAAAGAAACGATAAAAATATCTCTGTAATTATTTAATTATTTCCCATATTATGAGTATAATATAAAGGAATTAGGGTTGGCTGACGTATAAGTGAAGCATATTCAGCATTATGTATTTTTTCTTGGACACCTTGTGTCATCTCAGAGGTTTCTGTGTTTTGTGTGTTTTAGATGCAAAAATGCAAAACTGTCAGAGGGAAGACTCTTTATATGCATCACGATTATAATGCGTTGGAGGTTTGTGGAGGTGGATGCATGAAGAAGTTTTACGATTTTTCCCCATTTTCTATCTGTATGCTAACTCAAGCTAACATCTGCTCGCTTTTTGAAAATAAATATTTATTTTTTCCAAGCTACAACATGAAATAAATGATTTACAAACAAACCCTCAGTAATGTCTCAGTGAAATGCTGTTCAGCAGCCTGCTGGCTGTAGGCTATGTACATGCAAATAAAGGTGAAGCACTGCCAGGTGTAAAACCAAACATGTCCACCCCCTCGCTGTGCGGCCTCACACATCGTCGGGGTCAAAAGTGAAATTTTCCTTCAAGCTCGGCGAAGAATCAGGAATGCATGTGGTTTGACGGCAGCTTCGGTTCTAATATTTCTCTCACTGAACAGCAGCAGGTTGTAGCGGCAAGTGTAAGAAACTGCTGCTCAGAAAGAAACCACCAGCCGGCTCTGCCCTCCTAATACCTCCACCCTTCTGTATTCATCTCTCTCCATCACCAGAATTCCAAACGGGTAGGAATGTTTTTCTGCTCGCTTTTCTCAAAGCTGCGTATTAACAATTGTATCGTGCTGCAAATGGCATCTCCAAGGTAGGGGCTGACCTTCATCCCTCCGCAGAGGGCACGCCAGTAAATCCATTTCTCCAGAGATGCGGTTCACTGAATAACAAATCACGGGGCAGACGTGGCTTTCTTTCCTGTTAAGAAGCCCATTGCTAGAAGCTTCCTTCTCAGGGCGAGTAAGGAGTTTATTATAACGAGAGGGGAGTCGACAAACACAGAATCTGCAGGCCGGGAGCTGTACCTGCAACCATTTCTTTTTGTCCACTTTCTCCTCCATCTCTCTGCTGATTATAGCCTTGGTAAATTACACATCATACCATGTGAAAAAAGCAATAAAGGCTTGTATATAAATAAATAAATGTAGTTCTCGCTTCTCCCTGGAGTTCACACATCTAAGAAAAACCCCACAATGATACTGCGTGTCAAATGCACGGTCCCATTTCTGCGTTGATATCTCACGATTCTGCATGTTTCTGTATTTCATTTCCGACGCGCTCCTCCGTGAACCAAATATCATCCACCTGTCAAAATCTGTTAGTGCTCGCATTTCACAAAACACCTTATCTCACTTCCTGACCAATGTAGCGTTATTTACACCTCGCAAACAAAATGGCTTCAGCCACTGTCAACACTGATAAGCACCTTTAGTTGTGGAGTAAGGTGACAGCAGCAGATTACAAGTTGCTGATTTACTTTATTCATTTCTGTGACCTAGAAAAGACCAATTTCAGTAGACGCTGCTGTTCCCCTGCAGACAGACGTGATTTACTGTCTGTGGTGTTTTATTGAATCCTCCAAAGAACCGTTCAAGCAACTTTCTTTTTATTTGAGAAGAGATTACCCTGCAGATTGGAAGAGATACTATTTGCAGCATCTGCAGTACCCAATTTTTGAATCCTTATGGAAGTGGTCTGAAGTGAATAGCATCTAATTTTGTTTTTGTTGACTTATAGAAAACTATGTTTGCTGAAGTTATCAAGCCATCATACCTGTCACCATTGTGACTGCAGCTGTGCACCAACAGTGTGAGAACTGGAAGAAGCTACTGTGGCAGTGAAAGTTTTCATAGTGTGCAGATTTAATCCTATTATTCATTTTCCCCGAGTCTAACAAACAAAATAAAAATGGAAACCACCTCTATAATATAGATCACAAGTGTACTTCTGGGAGCATGCGAGCTAACCATAGCATCACAATAATCAGCACACACCACTTTATTTCACCGGTATGTTTGAGCCTGTGTGAGTGAGATGATTTTGTCATTATCTTATATGGAAACAAGGCAAATCAAGTGCAGTATATACTGAAGAAAAATGTTTACGCTTATATGATGTGATTGCTGCTATTTTATGTGGCATACATGCTTGGTTGTTACATCTTTTTTGTATTGAATCCACCATTAAAACCAATTTTTGACCAAACATAAATCAAACTTTTGGGTTATTTACTTAGTTTCAAAAGCTTTGAGCTGGTAAGTTGAAGTTTTTAGGGTTGAAGTTTCACCTGATGAATGAAGTTTTTATTCTTTTTTGTTTTGTTCGGTGGAACAAACTTCCACACCGTTTGAACCGTTTGATACAATATTTGGATTCAAAGAAATTGACCCTTCAAAATTGTAAAAAGAAGAAGTTGTGAGCAGATAAGACTGAAGTTGAACCACAATATTAAGTTTTGGCCACATAATGTGCTCTTCAATCCAGATGCTGCCATATTTGCCATGTCGCATTGCATGCTGCAGTCTTAGGCCAGTTAGCCTAGTTTGCAAGCTGCATCTATAAACTGCATAAACGCATATACCTGCTTATCAGTCTCATCTGACAGGCAAATAAAAATATAATTTGACTCAACAGAAGTTCAGCAAATGTTTCTGGGCTGCACCACACAACAGAACATGGCATTTTCAGATATACTCAAATAACCACCAACAACACTGACATGGTTCAGACGGACTCTAGAAGACTTTAAGCCTCAACTAAATCCAAGCTGTGAACAAGTTGATTTCTGCTGTGAAGCTGGCCATCTTAACGTGAGAGTCCATAGGGATTAATTAGCTTTTGAAGGGCTTTTGGCAGTAAGGCACACACTTATACATGTGGCAAAACCATAGTTACTTCTTTAATTATTCATAACTGCTGATAGATTTGGAGAGACAGAGACGGGACTGGTCAAATGGTAAATTGCAGTTTCTCAGACAGATGTGTTCATTCAGAGTTATAAAGGTCACAGTTTACAGGTCGATTTGATTGTTTGTTTGTTTTTTCAGTTTGTTTTTTTTTACAGTGGAGGCCATTAAAACGTTTGAAATTCTGCAAACATTTCAGTGTGTGTTGTTACACATTGCTTTTTTATTCATATCTATTCATTTATGGATGTATTTGTGCGAGTCGACATGGTAGGAGGCAATAATCAAGTAGCACAGTTGCTGAGGAAATTCACAGCATTGGTTGTGAACAAATCTTTATCATCATATGTGAGTCAATTTTAAGGTGAACACATCAGGTTTCTGGTAAGAATTAGCCGCCACAGATATGCACAAAATCATCTGTGAACTCGTGTGCAACCAGAAGTTGGGCAAACACAGTACACAGATCTTTGGACCGTGAAGGGTCGTTTCTATCAGATCTTATGATGTCATCATGTTGCCAAGTAACCATGTACTGGACAAAATGATTCATTTGTAGCATTTATTACAGCATGGCCCTTTATTAAGTCATCAAAGAAAATTAATACATTACACTAACATGTAATTTATATACATTAAACTACATTATGAATTTCATATTATGATATCATCATGTTGCCTAGTAATCACCTAAAATCTCTGCGATACCTTTAAGATTAAAATATCTATAACTTCTCTGTTGCAGGTCATTTTAGGTAAAATGCCTCGCAGCAGACCACCCTCCTCTATCTCACCCTGTCCCTAACATCCTCTGTCATACCAACTCTCTGCATGTCATCCTTCACAACATCCATGATTTCCTGACTGGTCTTTTCCCCTCTCCTGTTCTTTTGCCAACAGCACCAGAGGAGGTCATTGCTAATGCTGGGCCTGGACAATCCAGTATGGAAATACAGTGACCCTGATCCTGACCAGTAAACAGTTAAACCCACAGATCAAATGTAACACTTGAAATTTCTCGCTTTGTTTGTCCAGCAGACCAAATCTAATCTTTACTGTTTAATGTGTGAAATAACAGGGAAAAAAATTAGCTTCAGGAGTGCACATTGCTATAGAACAACACATCTAGTTATTAATCATAACATATAGTGACAAGAAAAAAATGAAGACATTTGAAATTAAGACCCAGGTTAAGACAAATCGGTTCCCCTCTAACAGATCAAAACAAGCGCGTCCATGCTCACAGGTGTACACACGGGTGCTCACACACACAAACTACACCCTTTTTGGCTCCTACCTCAAAGCACACTGTGCTGTCGATACGTGCTGCACAATAATGTTTAATATTTAGTATTTACTGTTATATTCACATAGATCATTGTGATGATGTTTATTATGTTGCTCTTTTTTTCTTTCCCTCTTTCTTTTCCCCAGTCAAATCTGTCCCATATTTAGCAAGTGAAAATAAATAAAATAAATAATAAAAGGTGAATCAAATAGACCATTACAGCAAGGCTGGGATGGTCCATTTGGTAAAGAAAATGCGTTGGGCATCTTTCTTCGCCTTTAGACAATAATTCTGATGGAAAAGAGCCAAACGGGACAGGCAAAAAAAAATAAACAACAAAAAAAAGACAAATCGGTTCAAGAGAGGAAAATTTTACCTTTATGTATTAATATATGTCCAGACCTTTAGGACATTAAAGGTCTGGAGATATATTAGTACTTATATTGTTTACCTTATATTCTGCATTCAGGTGACTTAAACGTGTTCCTCTCTACTTGTGACTTTCTGCATGAAATGTTAAAGTTTGGAAACTTTAGAAAAAAGAGAGTAAAGGAGTATTGATTTGAAGGCTGAGTACACATGGGATACAAAGGTGCTAAGAGCCTTCAGAGTGCACGCAGGATCAGTCTTACTTCTCTTCTCTCCTCACACAAAGCATGCACGTAGTCTTGGGATGCCCACAGCTACAACCTGATAAGTGCATCAAACAGCCACACTCCCATGTAAGAGGCAGGTTACATATACGCACGAATGGGTGAGAATGGGCCTCATACCAGCTTATTAGATAAGTGGAGGTCCTGCATGGTGAAATGGAGCAGCGAGGAAGAGTTATATGCACTGCCTCCTCTGCAGTGTTGGTGGACCGCCAGCATCACCATAAACAGTCAGTCAATAGGCTGACTCAACAGTGTGTGAAATTAAGAGGGAAATAGAAGTAGACAGACATTAAGCCTCTCTCCCACTTCCCTTCACCCTCACAGACGCCAGACAGCAGCTAATGCACGCACCCCCCACCACCCTAACCCCCCAGAGCCCTCACACATTGCTATCACACACCAGCAGCACACCCGCTCCACTTCTTGTCATCTGCTCCTCAAAAAAAACAAATAAATAAAAAATCCCACCAAACGCAGAAACGCTACACTGACCTCCTTTCACAGCATTAATGTAAATATGACACTGAGACAAATTTCATGAGCATCTGTTTCTGTGAGTTACAGGTTTAATGAAACCTGCAGAGACGCAGTGTGAACATCTCTTGATGGCAGAAGGCTCGAAGCTGCTTCGTGCTGACGAGGTTTTGTTTCTGTTTATATATAGTGAAGACGTGAAGTCAGTTTGTGACATAAAGCTAAAAAGCTCGATTTCTGACACTTGAGGAATAAAAAAATAAAACAAAAGCAAAACAAGAAAAGCTCAAATAAATGAGAAATATCAAAGAAATACAGAATATTATGCTGAAAAAAAAGCTGCTGCTCCAATAAAACCAGACATCTGTTGTCAGAGGTCCACTGGGAAGATGTTGAGAATATCTCCCAATCTTTTCTCTTTTTCTTCCGGCTCCTTGATATGTTAATATGGGACTTGTTTTTGAGTTCGAAACAAAATCCTTTCTGCTGAGAGCCTCATTTTCTCAAAGCAGGGAGGAGTCTCATTTCCATACGAAATGTCTGGGTTAGAATGAAACTACTATTAAGGAAATTTTGAACAGTGGCCCAATGATAAAATAGGCAGTTGCCAAGGTAATATGCAAAATAGACTCATTGACTCCAAGTTGAACTATGAGAACCGCCTCTAACATCGAGGCTGGAGAGTTGAACTGAATACTGCTGATGGGGGGAGACGATCTGCTACATTAATCATCACATAGTAACAAAATGCTGTGAACTTGGATGTTTCATGTGCTGCTTTTGGACAAGTCATTGCAACAAAGTAACTAAACACAGAACAGCAAGCACATTTGTTTCTGCTTTACTAGAGTATCTCTATTGCTAAAACAGCAAAACAACTTTGACCTGCCAGGACATGCATATGTGACCCCTGCAGGTGTAGTGTGTGTGTGTGTGGGTCTGTGTGGGTCTGTGTGGGTCTGTGGGTTTCTGTGAGTTGGGCCTGTTCTAGGAAATGTAGTGAGAAGCCTTTGGGAGGAGTGTGAATGCCACAGATGAGAGTATGCAACAATGTTTAGGTTGCACATAGTTGATCAGTGTTTTATTATATGCCATGTTAAAAATGAGCAACCATGTACAGATCAATTAAGCAGCCCGGGCCGATAAATGTCCCTTTAAAGTCTAATAGAGTTGTTAGGCTCATGTGCTGCATATGCCACACATTTCTCTCAAGTGGAGCCAGGATGGATAATTAATCACACACTCCTCCATATTTCCCCCTTTCTCCAGTGTAAAGACGACAGGTTGAAAGAATTCACCTGGGCCAGAGCCAAGATTAAATAAGATGAAATTAATAGAAATCAGCATTTATTCGTTCTGGTTACGTTTTTTTTCATTTAATGAGCAATCCATCCAGATGATACAACGATGTAGTAAGAAACAATAAGGGAAATTTCTGAATCTCAGTTTTTCCACATCCACTGAGCACGTGTCCTGTTAACGGATCACAGCTGAAAAACACAAACCCTTAGAAACAACAATATTATTCAACATTTAAAAAACCTGGGCTCTACATATGTTCCTGTGTAGTGAAGCTAGAGTCATCACACAAGGAACAGTAATGCATTTTACTGAGAAAGATTTAAAAAGGTATGACTTGCAAAACGACACAGTTCAGAGCTCGAGGTGCATGTTTGTGACCCTCCGACCATGGCGTACATCAGTGGTGTTATACATCAATATATTAACTGATATATCAGGATTATTCGTTTGTTGGAAATTTGGTCTCTGATAGACTGTTAGAGCACATTTAGAAACTGTTTTTCTGTGTGATCCTGGTGTTTGTGGACCAGCTCTGTGACTGTTTGGCTACCCGATGCCTGACAGTGACGAGCAGGACCACATCATGAAGTCTCTAGTTCAGACTACAGCAACAGTAGTTTTCTCCTCTTTTAGAGATTTCTCGTGCTTCTGTTTTGCTTTGGCCTGTTCTGTTGTATTTTAGATTAAGATGTGAATTTTATAGCATTAACCATACGAGTGATATTTGTTTTGTTTTATTGTCTTTCTTTAGAGTTATTAAGTTGTTTCTGTTTTTTTCTCATTTGTTGGGAGGCTGGGCACCTTTGCTGAAGCCCCCTCCTCACGTTTATGCAGGCGAATGAAAGCACTGGGAGCATAAGAGGATAAGAGACACTGTTTTGGTCCGTTGTGAGATTTGAAACAGGGATTGCAGTGAGATGCATCAGATCAATAGTTTGTAGCACCTCTGGACACTCCTCAGTGTAGACTGCCTCCCCAAATGGCCCCAGTTGTATTGATTTTCTAGCTACACAGTAGAGCTGTTGTTTTTAACTATGTAGTGTTATGTTTGTAGCTGTTTTTGTTATAATCAGGTGAAATTTAACCAACTTTGTGGGTTTATTTGGGTTTGAAAATTTCTTTTGTTGCAGAGCGGATCTTATACTTTATTTAAAGTCAAATAAAGTATATAAATGGGCATCCATCACGCCTCTACCCATGCTTTTGCAACCAACTGGTAATGTAATCAAGGTTTACTGGTTTAATATTGTCAGGGTGTAATTTCACTGATTGTGTTGCTGGTTTTCTTCCATCCATCTTCTCAACCCTTCGTCCTTCAGCCTCACTGGGGGAGTTTATCCCAGCTGTCACAGGCAGGTTGCTAGTTAGGGATGATTTTTAGCCCTAAATTCTAACATTATATTGAGTGTTTATTAAATTGTTGTACTGATACTTTAAAGTAAATTTAAAAAATAATCTGAGCAACAAATAGTTTCATCACAGGCACATTTTCACCTTCAAGACCAAGGAGACTCAATAATCCACTAGAGGGAGCATAAACAAACAAATGCAAAGTATTGAGACAGTGTCAGGATTCATATCATCTTCTGTGTGCAGCTTACAGACTCCAAATTGATTCTGTTATAATTTGAGCAGATGCTTTCTGGATATTATTAGTTGTCTACTTACATCATCCGTGAAGTTAATGGACTGGAGACTTTTTCCACTGAGCAGGTTTTGAAGCAGACGAGTACAGAAATACAGGGAAAAGGTGTCTTATTTCTCTGTAGTACAATGTGCTCATTTCTTCTTTCCTTCAACCTGCAGTCTGATTCTGTCCTATCACTGAAGGCAGGCGGCTGAAGATGAATACAAGTGGCTGAGGGTTAAGAGAAGACAATGTGTGTAGAGACTCTTCAGAGAGATATTGACCAAAGGGAAGAAAAGCTGATGGAATTTCATTGACCTATGGCAAACTGCACAGTGTTACACAACCAGATCAATGTCCTCTCTCTTTTCCTCCGTTTGCATCTCTGGGGGACTTTTAATGCTCAAACTTGCTCCTGTTGGAATAGCGAGGGCGGTGGAGCACCTGAAAATGTTGACAGATGTATGAGAAAATGTTCTGAGGCTCCTCAGGATTGTTGGCTACACCGTTTGATCTGCGAGATTGAAGGATGGCAAGCCAAGGTTTCAGCTGCTGTTGTATATTCCTCCTCTGACTTCAGAGGGAATGTAAGAAATAGAGAGATTCTGTGATGTGGAAGATACTGCACAGATGCTGCATGTGCTTCTCCCGCTCCGAGAGACATTTTGTATTCATGCAGTGGATGCGCTGCCTTTATGTTCTGTGACCAAGGTCAGCGGTTGAAAATATCTGATTAAATCCGTCTGGTTGATTTGTGATTCAGAGTTTTAAGGACACGCGTGCCAGGTCAACATCTCTGACTTGCAACAGACACAACAAAGATGATGTCAGGGTTTAATGTCTGCAGCAGTTTGAATATGTCGCGCCTGAAGCTGAGACCAATAGAGAAGTTTGACTTTGAAATATTCTCATTCTGTTGTGAAAAAAAGAAAATGTGCTTATTTAACAACTGCAAATACAACTGAATGAATCGAAAATCCTTCATCTGTGGAACTTAAACAATACAAACAACAAAGTTATCCTCTCCTCTCACTGCAGAGCTTACATAAAAGCAGTAAAGACCTCGTGTCTTTTTTACCCTTCTCAAGGTCTCTGTCAAGCCTGTTTTATTAACTGTAATCTGAGCTCATGTCTGATCTGCTTTCAGTTTCTTGTTTGATCAGTAACTGTAAAAGTTTTACAGCTTCACAGTTTGTTGTAAAAGAGTCAAATGTTAAATAGTTTTTTGATGAAATGTTGAATCATAGCAAAAATCATTTGCAGAACTCAAACCTTGTGAATATCAGTTGATATCATTCTAAACCTTACATGCCATCCTGCTGGCAGCCTTTCATTTTGGACCAAACTGGTGATCAATACCTTCATGCCTAAATCCAGAAGATACCGTGGCTAAAAATGATGAACGGACTGGCACCACAATCGCCAATTTACAAAGCACTTTATTCTATGCTGTTATCAAGCACACACACCAGTGGATGTGTAACAAGGAGAATTTGGGGTTCAGTGTCTTTCTTTCTCCTCAGCACAACCCGCTCTGGTTCCTGAGCTAAAATAACCAAACAAACCTTCCTATGATGTGCCAGAGAGGATTTCTACAGCTGATGTTAAATGTTGACCATTGTTTAAAAAGCAAGGTGTAACCAAAGGACATGGAATTGCAAATAAAAATCTATAAAATTACAATTTTTTTTAAATCACCAGAGAAAAATTTTCTTTTTTTTCACCACAAAAGAAAACAGGAACATACAATGTCAACACACAGTATTAATGGGTTTTAATTGGTTATGTTAGTTAAAAGAATACATTATCATTCTCTAGGTGAGACGCAACATATCAGCCTCACAGGTCATTGGATTTCAAGACTCGCAGGTGAGGGGGTTTGGTCGATCATGAAACAGCCAATTGATTTTTGTTGTTTTTATTTGCAGAGGTTGGCGTGAGGCGGGGAAATTTCTTTCCCTGAGCATGCTGATTGAATGTAATTTGGTCTTTACACAGCAAACACACTCTCCACCTGTTTTCTTTTTCACAGGCTGACATTTGGGGAATATGAGACTTTCTGTTAAATGTTTGAAATAAGAAAACAACTGTAAATAGTATAGGAAAAGTTTTGTCTGACTGGGGAAGCGTGTGTTTCTTCTGAGAAGCGTTGCACGAATGTTAGGAGGAGATTATAAGGAGAAATATTTGAAGTGTGCCAAATGTCAAATCAAATCAACACAGACTTTATTTATAAAGAAACTTTTTTTTTCTAAAGCGCTCAGCTGTCTTTCTTTCTGTAATCTCAGAAATTCAGGCGCAACATCCAGATTTAAAAACTTTTGAATGCTGTCGGGTGAGCTGCAGGAGGCGCTGGGAGACAGTCATACAAGCTGATCATTTTTTTAAAAATAGTTACAATATGCACATCACTGTGATAACTGTCAAATAAACATTACATATTCTTCTGTGACTATCAAAAACAAATCTTTTTGTAGCACCAAATATGTCATAATTGGTGCAATCATGTGATGCTTATAGTCATTTTGCACTTCATTTTTTTTGGTTTGGTGCCTCTTTGAAGTTGAATTACATCATTTTGTGGGTTTTTGTTGCAATATTTGATGATCATTTTGTAACTTGTTACATTTGCTGTTATTGTTGTCTTTATTATGACTGTTGTTGTATTCAAGAATCAGGAAATGTTTCAAATCCATCTCATAGCAGAACCAGCCTGAAAGGCTCCAGTTTATCCAGCTGAATGGCTTTCAAAGCATGAAAAATTGCACTGAATTCAGTAATTACTTCAATGTTTTCAGTAAGAAAAACACAAAAAAAAAGTTTGGGAGTGGAGCTAACATTACACAAGAGTAAAAATCGGTGGGTAAAAGTATGTCCAGATCTATAAAAGTCGTGAGTCAGAAAGACATTAAACACTGTGACAGTTTCTTTCTTTTCCACTCTGAGCTATAAACTTTAATGTAGACGTAGAGTAATCAGTGCTTATTTTTCTGATGACGTCTCAGGCTGTTTTGTAAATGGGTTACTCACTGATTGAGTAAAAATGATTTAACAAGCCTTCTGTTGTCTGGCAGTTTTTGTTGTAAAATCCATTTTTCACTCCAGAGTGTGATTTCAGCAGAACGTACTTCTTAAATCTAGAGAAAATATAAATGATTACAGAATGGGCAGTACTTCTTGGGCCTTTGTTGTGTCACTGACATGTCACCTTCCATCTTTCTCCTGGGCTCACCACCGTGGAGAATGCTGGTAGCCTTCTGAAACTTATGCTCAGGACGTCTCTCCTTTCGTGAAACTAGCCTCTCCCTGTCGGAGTGGTCACAGTATTGGTCTCCGATTACCTGGACACGCACCTCATACTCAAGCCATTCAGCCAGATCAAGCAGTGTTGGTATAGGCGTGTTGATGGGATTGACAAATCTCTGGAAGTTTGCTCTGAGGTCATAAGGTAGCTTAGCTAAGAGGCGAGATACATGTGAGCCACACCTCGACTCTGTCTGACCCTGTTCTCCCAACTGGTGTAACCCACCAGTGCACGGACTTGGAGTGCAAAACACTTGAAGGCTCTGATGTCACCTAATGTTGGGTCCATCCATCAGCTGGGTAATCCTTTTTAAGGCCAGATGTTGAGCCCATACATTTCTGTAAGTGCTCTCATGGTGTCAGCCAATGGGAATGGACTGTCACTGTATGAGTCGGCTACAAGTAGTGCATCTTCACACTTAAGGTGATCTGTCAAGATCTGGAACTTGAAGTGTTCAGGAGCATCAAGTGGAAGTATGTTATCTAGAGCTAACTCTAATCTTGCAAACTGATGTGGGTCCTCGTGCACAAAGTCGGGGATTGTTGGTTGAGGTCCACGATAAGTCTCTATTGGTTGGGCGCTGCTGAGAGAGAATGATGTCTGAGGGCACCCGCCTAGTGGCAGGCGATCGGGTGGACACTGTCGGCGGTCATCTGGGTAGTTACCGCAGCGTCTGTACTGATGACTCGAAGCCTGATACCCATATCCATAAGGAGGACGATGGTGACTGTCAGGGCAGCTTGGGTGACCAGGGGTAGGTTTGGGGGGGGCAGCACCAGGGGTAGGATACCTGTTGCCTGCAGTATGGATCATCTTCATAGCAGGCCCCTAGCCTTGGCAATCTAGGAGGAGTGGCAGGCTGACTGTAGCTCCTGTGGCGACGAGCATACAGCTGATCAACCCTTCTTTGGCCTGCGTAATACGGTGACCGTCCCCTTGCTGCTGAAGCTTGAAGTGGGGGTGAGAGACACCCCCCTCCCCGGGTGTCTCTCACCTGGTGTCATTGGTGGAAGAAAATCTTGAGATTCAGGGCATGAGTCGACTGAAGGTGACGCTGCGCTCCCTGTCAAGATCTGCGTCACTTAGACTGTGAGTGAGCAAGTTTGTCAACATGAAAACTGTAAACTCAGAGATGTGAGGTCGTGCTGAACAGAATGAGACCAAACAAGGCAAAGTAAACAGTTTTTAACGGTGAAATGTAGAGGAACCATCAAAAGTAGTCAAATGGCCGATTATACCCTGGACCCCAGAGGGTTGAACATTTTTTTTATAAAGTAACAGAATAGTTACTTTTCAAGTAATTAAATTACTTTTAGAATCTTGTAACTCAGTTACTTTTTTAAAGAAGTAACTAGTCACTATAATAATATAATAATTACTTTTTCATAGTAACTTGCCCAACACTAATTATTTGAATTTCTGTTTCCTATCAAGTCAAAGCGGTCTGGCCCTCTTCCTCTGACCTCTGACATCAACAAGGCATTTTCACCCGGAGAACTGCTGCTCATGGATATGTTCACTTTTTTGTACCGTTCTCTTGAACTCTGGTTTTATGGGAAAATCTCAGTGGATCAGCAGTTTCTGAAACACCTACACCAGCCCATCTGGCACCAGCGACCATTTCACATTCAAAGTAACTCAGATCACCTTTTTCCATTCTAATGGTTGGTTTGAATTTCAGCAGGTCCTCTTAACCATGTCTACATGCCTAAATGCAATGCATTGGTTCCATGTAATTGAATGATTGAACATATATTTTTAGGAGAAGTTGAACTGTTATACCTAATGAAGTGGCTGGTAAGTGTATGCTATGCTGACACTCCTCAACTATCTATCACCTTCTACTCCTGTAGAAAGGGATCCTGTGCCACACCTGATCACCTGTCTGGACCCCCCCCCCCCCCCCCCCCCCCCTTTCAGTGCCACTAAACATTGAGCCTCAGTTGAATTACAATACCATTATTTTGTGTCTCTTCTCTACTGATGTAGAGCTGCAGCGTATTCAGGAGCACGACACAGCTACCCGGGGAAAAGCCAGCACCTGGTTTCAATACCCAGCACTAGTTGTTTCAATCAAAACAACACGCACACAAAACCCAGTTATGTTGTAATGTGATACTTGAATGAACTTGCATGTCATTTAGCTTTGATTCAAACCATATGCAGCATGTTAACAGAGAATATTTCTTGCGTGTCTGGAGAACAAACAGAGTTATTATATCCGCACACTAGAGACCATGTGTTCTTACAAGCAGGGTAACACTGCAGAATAATTTGAGCATCAGAAGTGTCCAAATAAGCTCAGCAGTGACGTCAAGTGCGAATGACACTATTCTCAGTAACAGCACACATTTGGAGTTATTAGAGTTTCGCTCTGTGGGGAGGATCAGACCAGAGTTTAAAAAAATCCTGCTTGGCATCATAATCCATATGGTTCCCTGCTCCCTATGGACAGACACACA
The DNA here is from genome assembly GCF_056152115.1 of Neolamprologus brichardi. Classification (NCBI taxonomy): domain Eukaryota; kingdom Metazoa; phylum Chordata; class Actinopteri; order Cichliformes; family Cichlidae; genus Neolamprologus; species Neolamprologus brichardi. Next base: position 34,741,437 of record NC_142105.1, read on the forward strand.
TGCACTTAATCCAACACAGACACATTTGCATGGAAACTGGTAGATATCCTTCATGAGTAAACAAAAACCCATGAAGCCACTGTGCATCTCACACACACACACATGGGGAGTGAGGACTATCAGTAGGCCCAGTCATGCTTTACCCATGCAGAGGTATCTGTTGGCAGTGGGAGTTATCACTGGCCATGGAGGCTTATTCCTCTGCCAGAAGACACCATGCCAGGAAATGACTGATAACAGTGCACAGCAATGACTGCTCACAGCAGCACCACATGTAGAACCTGAGCAAGATGAGGGAAAGATGGAAATATGTGCACATGCATCATACAGGAGAGCACGGGCCTTCCCCTCTTTCCTAATGACATGTATATTTATGACCCATTAGCTCTGAAAGGGTAAACAGGATTGAGGAAGCAGCTCACTCAGAGGTAAAGGCGCATTTTTCTGATCTAATATCTAAACGTTATTTGTTACAATGTCAAGCTGCAAAATGAAAACACTCATAGATGTAATAAGCATGGAGGGAAATTGATGATTTGTGTGATAGCCTGAGAAGAAATCATAACTTTGAGTCATAAACAGTGGTATTTAATTTAGGTGATTTAATATATTTACTGTAATGTTGTCATTTACTGCCAAAATCCCTTTCTGTTTGTGCAGGAGAATGAGAAAGGTTATGAAAGCATCCACGTGTCCTGACTGCTGAGGAATAAAGCGAAAAGCTTCCTTTTCTCATAAGAGAATGCAACATGTGATGGGGACTCTTTCCAGTTAATATGTGCAAGAACAGGATGGAATACAGATCCCAGATCAGTCTGTGACAGACGATAAGCAATATGAAAAATTATGAAATGGTACAAAAATACAGCTGCAAATCTCTACAGTATAAAATGGAAGTAAAACATTTGAAGAAGAGGTGCCTTTAAGCCTTCTCAGCTGGTGTGTTTTTTTATATCCACTCTAAAAAACTGTAATTTCAGTTACTCTAAAGACATAGACTGTATATAAAAGCTAGACAGGTCAAGCAGGTCTTTCCTCCCCACTGCTGTCAGACTCCACAATAAAGACTTTAACTGATCAAACATCCACTAATGTGCAATAATCTTTTCTGGCATCGTTGTATTTTTACTCAGTTGTATACAGCATTTGTATTCTATTTTTTTCTTATTGTATATTTTATTCTATTTTATTCTACTGTATATAGTATTTTATTTATTCTATTCTGTACAGTTGTGTACTGTATTTATTCTTATTGTATTCTAATTTTTGCTTCATAACTTTTGCACTGTCCACTTCCTGCTGTGACAAAACAAATTTCCAACGTGTGGGACTAATAAAGGTTATCTTATCTTATCTTAGACAGTCTCAAAAGTCTAAGCGGTGGATTTCCTCTGTGCTGGTCAGTGTGTGAGTCTGGTCTCGGTGTGGAAAAGGCCTGCTGTGTGTGTGTGTGACAGCCCCACCGTGCGAGGCTTGTTGTGAGTAACTCAACTGGGCAGTGGTTTTGCTTGAGTGGCGGCGGCCTCCATTTCTTGGTTATTGCTAAGAGCAGCGTTGCTGTCTTTGTTCTGTTGAAGCCTTATAGTTGTTTCCTTAACTGAAGCGGTCACCATCTCTTTGGTTGGCCTGTCTGATTTATCATCAAAGCAGCGTTGCTGTCTCTTTCTGTTGTTACTGCTTATATGATTATTGGGTTAATTAATTATAATAAAGATTTATTTTGTGTTAAACACCTCTGCCTGGTGTCCTTTTCATTTCAACCCGGAACTGTTACTGCCCCCCACCCTCCTCGCCTAGCTTTCATGTGGGGACGTAACACATGGTCGTTGTCCTTCCAATGATAACAGCAGGGGGCCAATGTTTTGTTTTTTTAAAAAGAAGTCTAATTGAATGGAAGACCCTTGAGGGAAAACTTGACTGTTCCCTGCATGCCCTGGAATTGCCCTGGGGTCCTCTCCCAATAGGATCTACCCAGAAAACCTCACCCAGAATGGATTCAGGAGGCATCGTAGCCAAATGCCCAAAGTGATAGCAGGAGTACAGGAGCCCCTGCAGAGTGACCACACCTCTCACCACATCTCCAGGGGAGAGAGCAGACACCCTTCAGATAAAGTTTATGTACACCATGTGTATCTGCTTCGGTCATTACCCGCAGCTTATGGTGATAAGTGACTTGTATTTTGCTAACATTGCTTTAGGCTCAGCTTTCTCTTCACCGTGATACTGTACTGTACCTACCTACCTTGTGGATTTAGTTGCTATCTTATGAGCGACCACTTTCCCTCAGTTTCACCATCAAATCAGCCCCTCGCTGATCGTTACTGATTTCAAAGCAATAAGTTAGCAACAACAAAAAAGACTGTTTATGTAGCCAACAGGTACAAACAGTATTCAACACCTTGTTATGGTTGGAAATGATCAAAAACACAAGGCCAGATTTTTTACCTCACTAGCAGGCTAACACTAGCTTAATCTGCAAGCTATAGCAACAGCGTCACTTTAGCTAAATCAGCCAGGTAAGGTGTAACAAAGTTGCTTTATTTTTTTTTTAAATTTCTGCCACAATTGTTAATGTGCAACAAACCTAGATACTAAATGTACAACAATCACCAGCAGGGGGCGCTACTCTAGTTTCCAGTTGTTTCGAAGTCAGACAGAATTTAATAATTTAACCTAAGACCCAAGAAAACGTATTTCTGATGTGCTTTTGATCCATGCTTTTAAGTCTAAATGGACACAACATGATTATTATTATTATCATTTATTTTTGGTGTGTTTTTCTTTTGAGTCAAAAGAAGAAGCAGGGTCCACTCCATATTACTGTTGGTGAGTTGCTACGTTTGCCCTTTGGTTTTGCAGTTGTTGTCTCTCTCTTTCTTTCTCCTCCTCTGCACTCCATGTGGTTGTCAATCTGTCTGTGCTCTACAGTCTCTTCCTGTTCTTCCTACTTTTAGCGTCTCCTGCCGGCACCGGATCTCTCTCTGTTGTTCTATCTTAGCACTTTCAATCCTGAGTGATATATTATGAACAATGTTTAACATAGACAGGGTGTCTTTCCCTTAGCTGGCTTTAAAAAACCTAAATCTCCATAATGTGCATCACAACAGCAGTCCTTCTGCTTCAGGCTCTATGCATGTTCACATTAAAAAATTACGTTTCTGGAGGTCATGTGAACCTTCTTTTGTATAAAATGATTCCCATGAGTGCCACTCACTGCAGTCATAGTTATCAGATGATAATGATGATAATGATGATTAAAAGTCTCTATGGAAGACAAACATTTTGACAGTATCCTGCGAGACTGCTGCAAATAGGACAAGCGATTAATGCTGAAGAAAGTCATTATCTTGGGATTTATTGTACATTTGAATTCAAATGTCTAATTTTCTTGCTGCTCAGTGCCACTGTTTTCCCCCCATGATGGCGGGAGCACGATAGAGCTCTGAAACATTAAAGTTGATCTTTTTAAACACAAGTTACCATGGTGATTTAGCCAGGTAAACACAGAGCGACCTTCTTGACACAGAAAATCCTGACTTCAAACTTGACATAGCTTGGCTTAGTTTTTAGTCATCTGGCGTTGGAGCAGTAGTGTCCGACCGACGTTGGAGCGAGCCTGCAGATGCATGCAAAGCACTACGAGCTTCATTTGGAATTAAAAAAATAAATATAAAAAAAACCAACCTGCTGGCAAAGCAAAAAATATTCCCAGTAGCAATTAAAATGAAATGCATTTTAACTTAATTTAAATCTTAAACCTGCTGATTGTGAGCTGCAGCTACAGCTAGTCACTTTACTGAACATTTTTCTCAGCAGCTTTAAAGCTAACCACAGTGTTTCCATTTGACTGTGTCAAACAAAGCAAAACCAAAAAAATGGTTCATTCACCTGTTATTTCTTTTCTCTCTTTTGTTTATTAAACTAAGCTCTAAATTTCAATAGAAAAGTTTGTAAAGTTTGCCACATGGTGGGGCCATCAGCTACACGTGTGCGTGCCCAGAATGCAGATAACCTTGCCAAGGGGGGGGGGGACTTGGGGAACAAACAGTTGTCTTCATGATGCTTGATGCGATATCCTTGGCATGAATCTTGCTGCCCTGCCTGTCACAGGGTGTGGTCCTGTACCTGCTGTGCTCTTCTGTTTGATTAAAGCAGGATGAGCTAAAACGGAGACGTAACAACCAAAATTTGATGACTGCCTGTGTGACAGAACCCCGGCACATTTAGACAAGCTTTTCAATCAGGAACTAATCACACCCTTAATATGGGAAACACCCTAAGCTGAACTAAAAACTCAAACTACATGTTAACATCAATAACATGTTGAATATAAAAAATAAAACAATTACTTTTGGGAAAGTCTTCCTAAAACCAACCAAAATAATATAAAAATGCATAAGATCATAGTTTCAGCCTTTGTTATCATATATATATATCAATGGTTGTGAGTCCATTGACTTGAAAAAGTGTCATCTTGAACCTATATCTATTCTGAACTTATAATTATTCAGTTTTAATTATTAAATCTGTCTCTGACAAAGACCCTGTTGTAATAGTTTAAAAAACACTAAAAGGAGTAAAAACGAAACTAGCAGCTACTAAACTTGGGAAACCTACAGAAACTAAACTAAACAAAGTAAAGACTAATTATACCTCTGCTAAGTAAGAGAGGAGCGGCACACATGGACCCTGTGATCTGCCACCTTTGGGGTCTGAAAAGACTCAGTGCCACATGCTGGTGCTTCTGGAGCTGTCAGAACCTTAAAGTTTGAACCATTGTGCCAAAAACAGTCACTGGAGTGTTACACATAGCACTTTTAAACTTAACATCCACACACTCACACTCCAGTGGATGCAGCAGCGGCGACTCAGGGTTCAGTGTCTTTCCAAAAGATACTTTGATGTAGTTTGATCCCTGCCCAGATGAACCAGACATCAAACTACCAACCAATTAGTAGACAACCCACTCCTGAGTCACAGCCTCTCAGATGGTGAGAAACCTTATTTCCCATCAATGGTGGGGCTCAAACAGTATTTTTTTTGAAAGTTTGCACAATGTCCCAGGCCCCACCTTAAGCTGATGGCTGGGATAACTGGGCCACCCAACTCTGACCAGAGCGTTTTAACTTGTTTTTTTTATGTATATTTCACGACATTCAACAACGTGAAATAAGTGAGGAAGCTTGCTGAGCAACTCTTTAGAAGATAAATTTAGTATAAATGTCAATACTAACAAGAGAAGACAGCTCGTATTGACATTTGATGATGTTTCATGACAGCACAGAGAAACCCCTCGTTAAAAAACCATGCCTAAGTACACGGACGCCCTCTTTAATCATGAATTAAATCGACATAAATCAACATACAATTACTTTGATTCACTGTTGTCTGTGCTTTGGTTGTTTTAATCAAAGCTGATCGCCGAGACTGCAAAGAAGAGGCACCGTTTTGTGAGAATCTTTTCATTTGCCTGGTGTGTCCTGATTTCAAGGTTACCTGGTTCAAAAGCAAGAAACGTTACCTCAGGCTGTTTGAGCACGTCTCACTGAATGAAGGCTACCTGGAAAAGCTTTTACATACTTAAATGAAAAACTCTAAATGAAAAAAAGTTCTGTGTGTCTGGCATTTTGTTTTTCACATCATGTTGTTTTCTCTTCACAAAGACTTAAATGCTGCTTAGTAATTCTACCTGTCACGCCTCACATTAGTTTGTGTTACACTCTAGTCTCAGAGCTAAGCATCGGCTTCTCCTAAAAATAATTACCTTCCTTGTGCACATAAAAACAGAAGGACATTTAACAAAACTTACAGCTGTTTTGAAGTTATTTTAAAAAGCTCAAGAGCCTCTATCGCTTTACAAAACACTTTTCAAATCAATTTCTTATGCTTCGACTGTATTTCTTAATCCAGTTGGCCGGAAGTGGCATATATCTGTTATATTATATCTCTGTCTATTTTCAGCATGAAAATATATTTAAAAGATGAATTTGCTTTGAAATTAAGAGCCGATTTAAGAGGCAGGTTAAAAAGCTTTCTTATCAAGCAGTAGAAGAGTTATTTTTTCTTTCTGTGAGTTAGAAAAGTACTTGGAGATTTTGAAAAGAGAAAAAGCAGCAATTCTTAAATGACCTTTAAAACATGAGCGGTTTTGAAATCGCTTCCTGTGTATATCTCTGTGAAATCTGGAAGCTTAGTTCAGGAAGTGTATATACATGACAGGCAGAGGGCTGGCAAGCAGACAATGCAAGTCTGCATGTGTGCGTGTGTGTGTGTGTGTTTGGGTGTATGCATTCCACTGTTCTTGTGGAAAATAGAGAAAGAGTGGGTGCATGTGTTATTTCTGCTGAGTTTCACACACCGAGTGGACAAACAATCTATTCCAATTAAAGCGAGCTGCAGCCCTGGAGAGTGCAGAAGAAGCTATGCTCCATCGGATCACATCATCCTTTGAAAAACCCTAGAATAGCCGATTGTGATTCGGAGGAAACAGGCCCCTTCAAGAACAACTAGTGTGGGCTGGCTGTGGGGGTGGGGATGACTGGTTCCAAGTTAGTCTAGAAAGTTCCACAGCAAATAGCGTTATGGTGGAAGTACTGGAGCAGTGGGAGCTGCTGGGAAGAGGGCAAGGCTATTAATCCTGCTTGTAGCGCTGGTTTACCGCTCTTACTGCATGTGGGGCGAGGAGGCAAATTAATAGTGTGGCGGAGATTAATTAGGTGACGTTAAGGGAAATTTGTGACCGTAAAACTTTAGAGGTCTGTACAGCTGACTAGACTAATGGGGCGTTCATGAACTCTTAATAGATGCTACTCCGATGTCGAGTATGAGCAAAGCAGAAGGAGAGGCAGGAAAAAATATGTCTTTGCACAAAGCGTTGTCACCAGAAAGAACTCAACAAGCTTCAGAAAGCTATTGAGTGCCTAGAGGAGCAGAGTTTATAACCTTCCCCCTTTAGGCGAAAGCGGAATATTCCACTCCCCCTTTAGGCGAAAGCGGAATATTCCACTCCCCCTTTAGGCGAAAGCGGAATATTCCATTCCCCCTTTAGGTGAAAGCGGAATATTCCTCTCCCCCTTTAGGCGAAAGTGGAATATTCCACTCCCCCTTTAGGCGAAAGCGGAATATTCCACTCCCCCTTTAGGCGAAAGCGGAATATTCCACTCCCCCTTTAGGCGAAAGCGGAATATTCCTCTCCCCCTTTAGGCGAAAGCGGAATATTTCACTCCCCCTTTAGGTGAAAACGGAATATTCCACTCCCCCTTTAGGTGAAAGCGGAATATTCCACTCCCCCTTTAGGCGAAAGCGGAATATTCCTCTCCCCCTTTAGGCGAAAGCGGAATATTTCACTCCCCCTTTAGGTGAAAGCGGAATATTCCACTCCCCCTTTAGGCAAAAGCGGAATATTCCACTCCCCCTTTAGGCGAAAGCGGAATATTCCACTCCCCCTTTAGGCAAAAGCGGAATATTCCACTCCCCCTTTAGGCGAAAGCGGAATATTCCACTCCCCCTTTAGGCAAAAGCGGAATATTCCACTCCCCCTTTGGGTAAAAGCGGAATATTCCACTCCCCCTTTAGGCAAAAGCAGAATATTCCACTCCCCCTTTAGGCAAAAGCGGAATATTCCACTCCCCCTTTAGGCGAAAGCGGAATATTCCACTCCCCCTTTAGGCAAAAGCGGAATATTCCACTCCCCCTTTGGGTAAAAGCGGAATATTCCACTCCCCCTTTAGGCGAAAGCGGAATATTCCACTCCCCCTTTAGGCGAAAGCGGAATATTCCACTCCCCCTTTAGGCGAAAGCGGAATATTCCACTCCCCCTTTAGGCAAAAGCGGAATATTCCACTCCCCCTTTGGGTAAAAGCGGAATATTCCACTCCCCCTTTGGGTAAAAGTGGAATATTCCACTCCCCCTTTAGGTGAAAGCGGAATATTCCACTTGTGTCCATGAAATCTTATCAACTCCCTGATGAAGGCTTGTATGTAAAACAGGTTTTCTGTTGCTGGACAAACAAAAGCAGACCATGAGAAAAAAGAGGGACCTTTTTAAAAACAAGACAAAACACATCTTTGAATCCCGTTTTGCTCTCCAGTTTCTTTAGCTGAATGACTGCTGTTTGAATGTCCACTCAACACACAAGTTAACGGCTGACAAACAAGAGTCCTTCATCAATATCAGCTGGACGTCTTCTCTGGACTTTTATCTTTTATTCTCTGACTGCTTAAAAACAATCTCGCATGCAGGAAGAGGAAGAAAAGGTGGACTGTGAGACGAGATTGTGATCATGACCTCTCATCCTTCTGTACTTTGACAAATATACACCAGAGGCTCATACTGGTGACATCAGAAAGGTTGTGAGAGTACAGACCTGAACAAATAACACATTATGAAACAGGGATATAGATAAATGTAATCAAAATCATTTTATATTCTATACATGGGTGTCCATGTGTATTTTGTGTATGTGAAGTGGATGTTGTGTGTCTGTATGATGACAACCACTTCAGAACCAATTCAGCTGTAAATCACATGTTGTATTAAGAAAACCACACACAGGCCTTTTGCTTTCGAAGAGGGTCTGACTCCACTGCTATTAGACAGGAATTAACCCGCCTCATTACTGCCCTGCAATTTTAGTAAGTAAGTAAGTAAAGTTTATTTATTAAGCACTTTTCATAGACAGGTAGTCACAAAGCGCTGCACACAGAGATTAAAATAAACAGTACGATAAATAGCAAAATGCACAATATACACAATATAGAGTTTAAATGTAAATTAAAATATAAAAATGTAAAAAGCATTGGTCAACAGAAAGCTTCTTTAAACAGTAAAGTTTTTAACTGCTTTTTAAAGGATTCCACAGAGTCAACCAAACGTGGTTGTGGAGGTAGACTGCTCCACAGACGGAAAGGCTCCGCCCCCTTTCGTCTTCAGACGTATTCTGGGAGCAACCAACAAACTCTGAGCCTGTGAGCGGAGACGGCGAGCAGTAGAGTATTTTGTGAGAAGCTTGGATAAATAATCTGGGGCCTTTTAGTGCTCTGTACGTTAAAACAATGAGTTTAAAACGAATTCTAAAATCTATTGGGGGCCAACGTAAAGAACATAAAATAGGAGTGATGTGAACTCGCTTGCTAGAGCGAGTTAGTAGTCTGGCTGCTGTGTTTTGTACAGAGATGATTTATCCAAGCTGGTAAACAGGGAATTACAATAATCTAAACGCGATGACACAAATGCATGGACAATTTTTGCGACACTATGTCGCAGTTTAGAAATATTCCTTAAATGAAAGAAACAGGAACGAGACAGAGATTTTACGTGTGAGTCAAGGCCCAGAGAAGAGTCAAATATTACTCCAAGATTTCGAATATTTGGCTCAGCAGGAGAACAGAAAGGGGCAAGAACCTGACTGGTTTTAGAATATAGATCAGGAGGAGCTATGATGAGCTATGAATTTTAGCCGTGGAACTGCAGCCATTTTTGGCCGGGGCAACTTTGCTGTCACAGAAATGTTTTCCAGGATCAACTTTTTATTAACTTTATCCAGGAAAAAGGACAAAAAGTACTAATACATAAATACAAAAATACCCCAACAATAAACTCTGCATTTAAAATTCTACCCAAGATAATGTGTGAGGTGTCTGCAAAATTACAGAAGTAAAAGCAACTGACATACTGATGATTTAACAAACACGGCATTTAACCAGCAACCCCCTTTAAACCTCAGGAGACATGCGATGATTAATAATGCTGGAAATGAGAAAAAACAAACTCCTACCACACAAATTGTGATTTTCTTTGGCTTTTTGTAAATTATTATTCTGTCTCTCAATTTAAAGGTTTCAGCTTCTTAAATTTAAAATTAATTCCTGAGAATTTGAGAGATGAAAATCCTCTTTGGTGGCCGTGCCAGTAGTGACCAGTGACAGCTGTTTCCCCGTGTGGGACTACTTGCCAAAAACAAATGTAATGCATTTTATTAGCTCAATTTATGGCTTGTCAGCTTAAGTGAAAGCAGAATTAAAGAGCAGCAGGATACTGAGAGCCTGAAATGTACTTTCCCCAAGTAGAGGTAAAAAAAGCTTAACATTACTTCCAAGTATTTCTCCACATGATTCTCCTTAAATGAGAGCTTTTGAAAACTGCGAGAGGAAAACAGGTCCATCAGTCCTGACCCGGAGGAAGGTGACGCTGACATTGCTGTTGTTTTGTTCTTAATTTCATGAATTTCCACAGCATTCCTGAAAGTTTCTCCAGGTGTTGCTATTGCAAAAGACCATTTGGAGAGCTACAGTTTTAAAAACAACACTATCAGCAGAACGTGCTTGATCTGGTGTTGTTGCTGTACACACCAAATGACGCATGCTGATGTCTGATAATCTCACAGCGGATCAGACTCTACCTCGCACCATTTCTGTTTTTGACTCCCCCCCTCCTCCCAATGCCTGTAGCCAAACTTGTCCTGTTTAAAAACCATAGACAGTCTTACTCAGTACTAATACTAAAAAAAACACATTACTGCAATACTATTCCTGCTCTCTGAGGGCAAAAAAAGCAAGAAATAAATATTGCTGTGGTCCGCATTTCAGGGGCATTGAGGTTAACCTCCTGTCTGCACAGTCCCAGTAAGCCCCCAAGTAAATCTAGGCCACATTCAAATATGAAACAGCTACTGTGGATTTTTAGAGCTTAATGTCTTCGATACTGTGCTGCTGATGTTTTCAAAGTAGCAATACGATTTGAATAAATAATGCCATGCCGCTTTAAAAAAACTGAGTAAGATCGCACCCTTGAGCATAAACAACTCCTCTTTAGATTTCTCATGGCAAAGACTGCCATGCACCTGCCTGCACACTCATGCCACAGTAGTCCTAATTTATTAAGGCAAAAGTCAATTTCCTGCAAATGAATGCAGCTGTTTATAAGTGGAGAATTAAAAACACCAGAGAAGCAGAAATTAGCTTCATGAACAGACACCCCCCCCAGCAGGCACAGAGTAGCCAAACAGGAAACTCAACACAGATTGAAAACGATACGTTCCACCATTGTTGCTAGCATGCACCAGCATGTTTGAAGCATGTTTGTTCTGAAGGAATTTACAATCCACAAAACAGCTTTGCACGTATGCACCTGTTAGTGTAGACAAATGACACAACACACAAATACACAATAAATGAATAAAAATAATTCAATATGTGAGCAAAAGCATCAGACATGCTAAAAATAAAATACATCTTTATTATGGTATTAATTCTTCACTTAAAAAAAACAATAATTACAGTAATAATCAGCAATAGATGATGTGCATACAGCATGTTTGACTCTTACATGAGGAAACGTGAGTAACAAGGAGAACAAATACATATTCAGTGGCGTTTGCCTGAACGTGACTGAAAAAGGAGAACAAATAGCAGCAGATAAAAGGTCCTTCGTAGCACTAAAAATGCAGTTAAACATGAATGATGTCATGTGAAGTGAGAAAAAGAGGGCATGACAATATTAAACTGCTCGGTACTAATTTTGATGCAACACATTATCACAGTCTACAGTCTGAATATCATTATCGACGTCGTAGTCAGTCGTCTTTGTCCAGAGGGGCTGAACAGCAGAGTGAGTGTGTAACAGCACAGAAATACAGAGAACGTGTGTTTAGCAAAGAAAAACAAGACATGCACTAAAAGCACGTCTTAAAATGCAGTCGGCCCTGATATTTGGCTGGATCATACTTCTGTAGCAAACACACTAGTACAAAAATAGATTTACTTTAATTTTACATTAGCGTTGACTCTCTGTCTACACTGTTAGTGTGGAAAAACCACGCTTTCCCCACGAAACTCTACAACCAACTACAGACACTCACTTCCAGTTGAATGTTTGACCCACCAGCTCAAAGAACTTCTTGTTGGGTTCATGAAAGAACTGGTAGAGTTTTTGCAGGATGGCAGGAGCCACGTGAGGGTGAGCCCTGCCTTTCGAATCGTGTAAACACCGCTCTCGCCCGTGGTCTCTCAAACAGTAGAATCCTTTCGTTTTATTGAAGTAAAAATTTGAAGCGTTTATTTGAGGCTCCAGCTTTAAGAACCTCTCCACCTTTTTCATCTCAGGTAAGGGGTCTCTGATTAATTCATCCCCATCCACGATATGAATGCTCTCCAGTGGGAAGTATTGCAGCCAGTTTTGCATGTGGACATAGTAAAGGCTGCGATTGAGAGCCTTGTATCCCAGATTGATCTCACCGTCCTTCACCAGCACAGACTCGATGGGCTGGTAGCGCTTGTGTTTCTGGAGACGGTTGTAAAAGACCTGGGTGTAGTCCGAGAGCACCCGCTCTGTGGGATCTCTGAGGATAAGCAGCAGCTTGATGTCAGGGTTCATCTGATGGATGCGTTTAGGGACTTTGCTGGAGGTGAAGTAGGCCGGCGTCTTCTCCACCGTCAGCTGGTCGGGGAAAGCGTACGGCATCTGGCTGAGATACCAAGGCAAGCCCCTCTGAAAGTGACTTTCCCAATCAAAGAAGTGCACCTCGTTCTGCGCTGCAGCCACCGAGCTGTGCAGGCTGAGCATCTCGATCAGCGCCCGTGTTCCTCCCTTCCTCACGCCAATAATTAGAATATGAGGAAGTTGCTGGAGTGTCCCGTTTGGATGGCTGGTGGTCCCGTTGTCAGCGGGTGATGAGGTTGGAGGTAAAGGTGGCCCGGCGTCGCCGTCGGCCACTGGCCTGGAGGGGATTGGCGGGGACTGCATTGCAAAAAGCAGCAGCCCAAGGAGCAAAGCTGCCATGAGTGAGGTCCTGACCCTGGAGGATTTCAGCCTGGCGAAAGCACTAAAACTGTATCCCACATTGAAAGAGCAGCTGCTTGTGGACAACGGTCTGATTGAGAAGCAAGAAGAAGAAAAACAGCCTCTTCTCTGCCAGCAGCAGCAACTACAGGGAAAGACAACAGCTGTGAGCAGACCAATAACAGGAGAATATTCTGGCAGAAAGACAAATATTAAGTTTACAACTCCAAATCCTAGAAGGAAGTTAAACTAGCAAACGATGCTTCCTTTAACATGATCAGTGTCCTTAAACTTTCTGCCGTTTAACAAACACGAATCACCGTCAAACAGGAACTGCCCCTATAATAAACATGCTGTCATTAACCGTGCTAATGATTTATGTACAGTGACGGCATCAAAAGACGAAACGTCGATCACCTGGTTTTATTCTCTGCAACTATCCACAATTTATTAATTTAGAAATCAGAACTAAAATAATAAATATGCGCTAAACAGGTCAGACACTCACGGTAGATGTTCTTTTAATGCGACAGGAAACAAATAGAAAAGCAGGTGCGGTTTGTTCTGCAAATTAAATTCTGCACCGCTAAAAGAAAAATAAATCATGCAGACAAGCTGGTTTTTCTCGTTATATTTTCCATATGACGGTTGCATTGGGCGCCAGTCCAGGAAACGCCGTTTATCTCTTACCTTTTTAACTACAACCGTCCACTCGACAAAGATTTCATGTCTTGCAGCCGGAGGCTCTCCGCTCACAGCACCGCCGCTTCCACGCCAGCAATTATGTAGGATCCACCTCTGTACCGTCTGGGAATTTTCCGAGCGCGTATAAACTTGCGCTGCGCGGGGCACAACTTCACCGGAGCGCCTCCTCTGAGCCTCAGACCGACGCCGTCCTCCCGTTTATTGAGTGTCAGCTGTTGTGTAGAAGTCTACGCCTACCTCACGCCTGCAGGACCACTCCCCCTACTGACTCAGGTTGTTCAAATGTTATCATATTCGTCAGCTATACCGCCGCTGGCATGTGTGATATGTGAAGCAGGTGATCTCTGCATCACGTAGAAGGAACAAAGCAATAAAGACAATATAATTGCGCCACAGAGCAGAAAATTGCGCCAGTCTTGATGTTCTAGCTTTGATTTAAGACTATTTATGATTTTTTTTAAGCCAAACATTCAGTTCAAGCAGACTGAGATGCTCCACTCGGTGAATTTGTTGCCCATAGAGAGGCTGAGCCTTCTCAGGATTGGGATTGAAAAAGACTATTCAGCTGAGCCTCCAGGAGTTCCCTCCTCACTGTTGCTTTCAGGGGAAATCAATGAAAGAGACAGGCCAGTTATTCATCCCTGGCATTCTTGCCCACAATGCAGCTGCATCTGTGGGCAGTCACTGAGTCCAAGTTGCACAATCTCACCACCTGTTGAGCTGTATTTCTTTTTCTTCTGACATATTTAAATCGTTCTCCCATCACTTTAGCAATGAGTCCAAAGTATCTTTTCAGTTCCAAGCTTCGTATTTACTCGTGTTTAGTGAGTCATTGGAGGATTTCACAATGTCCTCTGACTCACCTTTGGATGTACAGTCAGTGTGAGAAAGATTGAGTGACTTCAAAGTGGCGATGAATAAGTGGCACGTCACTAACGTCAAACACCTTGATAGGTTGTGTCACATTTGACTTGCAGAGATGAGAAAACAGTAAAAGACGCAGTGTGATAGGAAAAAACGCTGTTAATACACTTGTGAATATTGTGTAATCTTGCTTTTTTAAATCAGATATTAGCTTTAACTCGATGTAACTGCAGGTGAAGCGTGATATCAGTTTGTTGATTCTACTTATCAATTTTGGTTTTATCCCTGACTATTCATGAATCCCTTCCTGCTTCCTGCTTCCTGCTGCACGTTTTCAGCATAAACTCATCCTTCTTCCCTCTCATCACTGTTTTATGCAACACTACTGTCATCGAGACACGACAGCACTGGTACAAGGAAATGAAAAATTACAATGAGTTGGGTAATTCAGAACGGTTTTTTGCTTGCAGTCTTTAATGCTAACTGTTTCCCATGCTGACATTATGCCTTGAAGCATGGAGAGAGATTAAGGGCTTTGCTGCTGAATAGGGATGCTTCTGATTTTACTCATGTTTGGGAACATTTTCTGCTGTGTAGGTTATTTAAGTGAAAAGGCATCGCGGACATAAAGCAGACTGAAGGGCTACAGCAGCAGAAGCTTTGGTGCCACAACAAAAGCTTGCTTCTGCTTCTTAAACACACCCTTTCTTTGCAGAAAGAATGCAAACACACGTGCCTCCAGTGTGCAAAGTGTAAGTGCTGATATAGCCAAGAGTTTCCCCACATTGATTTTTAGATGCAGTTTAGTAATCCTCAGATTCTGCCCTCGGCTCTCCTGAGAAAGTGTGAATTCAGCGTTCAGTTGTACAATATAATCCCACCTCGAGGATCATCAGAGGCTACCAGGCACATTAACATGACAATAGTGCGTATTCACAGAGCATAAACACCCTCAGAGCTTCCTCTGTGACTCAACCTCAACTCACACTAATCAATGACAAAAATACATGCTTGACAAAAAGGCAGAAGTTTGTACAGTTGAGTAAAAGATCACAAGCATTACTTGTAAAATATACTTAAAGGATCAATTTATAAGAAATTAATAAGAAAAGTTTTGTTTTGTTGACCTGAATCAGTTACTTTGTAAAAAAGTGTTCATTCAAAATACCTCAAAATTACTCCAAAGTCCACGGTCGATTAATTATTTCAGTTCTTTATAGTTTGTTCTTTATAGTGCATCTTTAAAGTCTTGAAGCCCAGTAACTATTTGCAAGGAATCTGGGGGTGTGTTGTGAGGGGGTGGGCTAAACAGAGCGGGCTGCACTTCAACCAAAAGATCCATGGCTCCTGCATCCACATATTGAAGTGTCCTTGCTTTGAGTGGTCAGTAAGCCCAGAAAAATGCCATAAAAGCCCCTCATTCAATAAGGTGGAAGAAAATCTCAGGAATTAAGAGCTGCATTTCACAAACACGCTTTCACTCCCGATGTCGTTCTTGCAGTGTTGCTACACGATCAGCAGACTTGAAAATATTTTCTTTAGCGCTTGTGCCAACTGTGTGGGGCATAAAAACAGGTTTCATCTGGCTCTCGCAGGCTTAACAGATACCACACTTTTATGGGTAAATATGTGATGTGCATGCTCTGAATGTTTCATGACTCTGATCAAAACGTATCCGTAAAAAATAAAGTTATTCTTAAGTTTCACCTGCCCACACAAGGAAATGTTAAACCGCCAATGCCCCTGCTGTGATGTTCTGCACGATTCTTTTAAAGATCCAGAAAGCAAAGAAGTTTCTATAATTAGCACAGAATTATACCTGAGCTTCACTGAAATTTGTTGCTGGACAACAAGTATTGCAGGGACGCTGCAACGCTTGTGAGTTCATGACGTGAAATTTGTTCCATTTAGGAAACTATCACTGACGATCTGTTATAATGGACGCAGAGTGTCAGCACTCCTGCAGGCTCTGAAGTGATGAAACATTACACTGTTTATTTTATGTTCACATCATAATATAATACATTACAGCCATGTCCTCAGGCTATCATTGGTAATGCTATTATTGTCCTTACGATCATTTTGATTCTACAGAGGAAATTAGAATATTTTAAAATGTTCATTTAATTATTTTTCTTATTCAATTTGTGAAGTGGAAATCCATTCAGTGCACAATATCTCACTTCTTTGTAATTCTAAACACCTAAGGAGGCACAATGTCTATTTCCCCACTCAACGGCTATTATCTACCATCGTCTGATTGCATAGTTTTAATTCTATATGCGTTGAATCAAAACCCACACTTGTGCAAACACACAGCGCAGGTCATCAGCTTGCTCGAAAGCTTCATCTCTTTATTGAAATGCTTTTCTTTGTTCAAGTGGGTTCACCATGTGGATAATTACTGCAATTACTTCTGCTGCAATATGAGATGATGACGAATGACACAAATCACAGAAACCGAAATGAAGCTCATTAAAGCAGAGAGGTCTGGGCTGAGGTGCAAGCTTTTAAAGGCCGGTTCAGAGGAATCCAGAGAAACACCTGCAAATTAAACAAGCCGTCTTGTGAAAAGTTGAGAAGTTTCACCGTATGGGAAAAGCTGTCATGTTGCAGCTAATCAACAATAACACTGTCAGAACCATTTAGTCTGCAAAGCAAAGCCCCAATCCTCTCATTTACCTGCAGATTTGTCTGATTTTAAAAACAAAAATGGCGAATAATGAAGTGTCGTGACTGATCTCTTCAGTCTTTTCATGCCTATGATTTTTACACCAGTGTTATGTTATCTGTGGTAGAAAACAGTTCTCCCATAAAGGCCGAGGTAGGTTGGTCGAACAAGAGAGGATCCTCCCGATATTTGAGTGAAAATGCACTTCAAACACTTACCTCTGAAAAACATGGCATCTTCAAGGCGATTTCACTCTCTGAGCAACTCAAAGGGACTAACATGCACTCCTGCAGGTTAGACTAGTGCAATGCCGTCCCATTTAGACTAAGCAAAAATAAATTACAAATCACTTTCTGATTCTTAACTTCGCCCCTTGTGTGCTCACCAGGACCAGAAGTCGGGAACGTTACACTGAGTTGCACCAGCCGACGTGTCTGACACTCTTCCAGCCTTTGAACGAAGATGGTCTCTTGGGTCCTTTGACGGGACTCTTTTAGTTTCTTCAAATTATGAGACAAAAATCTTTGGGGAGTTTTTAAATGTTTAGCTTTAAGGAGCTGAAAGTGATATCTCCAAACACAAACTTTTAATTATTTATTTTTACTATACCTGTACTTTAAATTGTTTCATTTTATCTTATTATGCTTATTTTTGTTATGTCTTTTATTTATTTTATCCATTGTATTTAATTAAATAACTATATAAGCATATTTGCATTCCTGAATTCTTTTAGTTGGTCATATTTCGTCTTCAGCTCTTCAGCCATCTCTAAAGCTCTTTGCTCTGCTCGAGCTTCCAGAAGTTCTTCTAGCGTCACTCGATGTACATATACTAGCTCAGTAAGTACAGCTAGCCTTCCTTTCTTTCTGTCTCTATCCTTGTTGGTATATATAACAGATACGATCCCCTGTAGCTGCCCAGAACTTGTTGCTCAAGGACACTTGATGTTTGTCTTCTAGCAAAGTAGAAAAATCAGCATTCAAGGCTGAGAAACTCTGAACAGTCTGATATTCATGTTTTATATACACGAAGTGCACAGTTTATCAGTAACACCTTCATAGCACTGTTGCTGATCCCCATGCATCAGTTTAACAGGCTTCCACAAACATTCCTCGTTTGGGTTCACATCGGCACGATGGCATCACACGATTGCTGCTGATTTTTCATCGGCACATCCATGGTGTGATTCCCCCATTCCACCAAATCCCAAAGGTCATCATGTTCAGCTGTTCAATTCAATAAAGTTTTACTTCTAAAGCGCCAAATCACAACAACAGTCACCTCACATTGCTTTATATTGTAATGTAAAGACCCTAGAATAAGACGGAGAAACCAACCATGGTGTTTACACTGTTTTCATAAAGAGACGAACATGCTCAGCAACAATACTCAGGTAGGCTGTGACATTTAATGATGCTCAGTGAGGCCAAAATGTGCCAAAAGATATATCCCCTATATCAGCGGTCTCCAACCTTTTTTGCGCCACGGACCGGTTTATGCCCGACAATATTTTCATGGACCGGCCTTTAAGGTGTCGCGGATAAATACAACAAAATAAAACTAGTACCGGTACTGAAAAAAAGAAGATTTATTCATAACACGTGAAAAGGCCCAGGAAAAGAGAGTAAACGATAGAAACGATAACAAAATAACGCTGAAAACCGATAAAAACCCTGAAAACTATACATTTCACACCTGAGCCTCAACTCTCGCGGCCCGGTACCAAACGACTCACGGACCGGTACCGGTCCGAGGCCCGGGGGTTGGGGACCGCTGCCCTATAGCACCACCAGCTAAGACTCCAGGATGGATCAATGCTTTCATGCTGTGTGTGCAAAATTCTGACTCATTCAAACGTCATCGTCGAAATCAAGATATTTTTCCTGTTTTCTTTTGTCCGATTTTACTGAGCCTGTGCAAACTATAGACTCAGCTGCCTGTTCAGACAGAAGTGTGATCTGCTGCTGGTTTGCATGCAGAAATGATTTTTTGCATTACTTGCATGGAATGGGAGGTTATGTTACTGCTGTCTACCTGCTGTCTCTCTGCTTGAATAAGCCGTGCCATTTTGATCTCTGGCATCAAAAAGGCAGTTTTTTACCCAGAGAACTGCCGCTCTCTGGATATTTTCTCTTTTTTGGACACTTCTCTGTAAACCCCAGAGACAGCTATGTGGGAAAATCCCAGGAGATCAGCAGTTTCTTTCTATCATCAGACCACATTTAGAGTGACTCCAGTCCCTTTTCCCCTCATTTTGAGGCTCAGTTTGATCTTGGGCAGGGCATCTTGAACATGTCTTATATGCTTAAATGCACTGAGTTGGCGATATGATTAGCCAATTACATATTTGAGTTGTGTGTACCTAATAAAGTGTCTAGTGAATGCAAAGATGTAAATGAGTTGGCACTTTCTAATTACTATATTCATCACAGACGTGTAAATAATGGTTCGGGAAGTTTGACATTACGAAATGAAACTTAATTAAAAACAGTCTCCACATCTGTGTGAGTGGGAGGTTTACTGGGAAAGTAAATACAGTGGAATCTGATGAGGGTTTAGGAGGATACCGTAGAAAAAGATGACATTTTCCAATAAAGTTGCCAAATAAACTGCGTATAAGCTTGAGAAGCATGTGATGTAACTTTATCTGGGAAATATATTTCCACATTTAATAAGTAATCGCTCAACTAGCAAATATAACAAAGTAATGAAAAAATGTGAGCACCATGTCTCACACGTGACATTTAGAAAGTGTGTTTGACCGTTTTTACTGTCAGTCGTGCATCACAGTGTGCAAAACGTCAGCTTTTGTAAGATGAGGCAAGCGGAAGGGAAGAGGGGGGAGGTCGGGCTCAATCATCATGCTCGGGCATGCTCGGTGACGTTAAGTCATGGGAAAGCAGCGCCACATGAGAAACAGGAGTGTTTCATAATGACTAATCGGGGTTTTTGTATAAACAGTTGCAGGAGACTGCAGTTAACATGCAGCGGGATCTCCGTTTATTTGTAAGCAAGTTACAGAAAATAGAAGTTGCAATAGACAGAAGAGCTGCTATCATCAGGATAAATGTTCTCTATTGAAATCTGCATTTGGTTTTTGACATCTTTGACATGCCTTTGAACATCCTGTCACTCCACTTGTCACTGAAGTACACAGTGGCGTTAAAACTTTCATGACAGAAGAGAGTCGCTGCTGACGTTTAACACGGTATCTCCATTATTATTTCATCTCCTGGGGCAAATCATTACCAATTAAACAAACAGATTGTGAAATGAGTCGAAACAAGCCTCTCGTCGACATTTCTCCTCAGAGGAGGAGAGGAAGCGGTTGTTCTGTAACAGGTAACATCATTATCCGTCAGAAGCAGAAGTGCTGTAGATGGTGCATTTTCTGCAGGTTTGCAGTTGTGCAGAACGTCGAGGGGTTGCTATTTATAGCCCCAAGTAAATGCGAAAGGTAAGAGGAATCTCTCTGTGCTGGTAATTACTGCAGAATCTGGTGCCTGTGCCAGGTGTAAATCCTTGGAAATGGCCTTCATTACGAGGATGCTCGCACACTGTGGCTAAGAAGTGAGGATAATGACAGTGTGGGATTAACCCTGCTTCCAGCTCTCTTTCCTCCTCTTCCCTCCACAGCAGCCAAACTCTTCTCTCTTGCTTCTCAAAGGAGGCCCGTCTCTGACAATGCAAAAGCTTGCCGAAGGGGGTTTTGATCATCCTGTGATGCGACGCTGTGTGACAGGCCTCAGATACAGATATTTAGTTTCCCACTCAACTCAACTCCAGAGATTAGTGGAAAAACTTCTGACGCAGCTGCAGCTGAAACATCGCCACCAGCCTTTACCTGCATCTCTACCTTCAAAAGAGAACCAGATGCTTGAATGTGTTGTGAATGAGAGTGGAGCTTGTGCATGCGTGTGCTTTTTTAAAAGTGTTTTCATCTTCTCTCACATTTTACTGCTACTTATGCCCCCCCCCAACCCCTCCTCTCAAAGTCAGGCCAAGGTTTACTACGGCTTCTGATTCAGCCAGCCGTTTCTATTCTAAAGTAAGTTTTCAAGCACATGAAAAGAGGGATTAGTGATTATTTGGTGTGAAAACGTTTTTGAAAAATCCACTTGAATGCATTTTAAACTCTCCACTATCACAAGGAAGGGAATTCAAATAAAGGGGGCATGCATCTGAGTATTTTGTGATGCAAAAGAGCATTTATTTTTCACTGAGCATGTTATGTATTCATTAAAATGGTAACCCTTTTTAATTTTCATATATGTACGGTTACAGCTGTGGACTCTGATATTATAAATGGCCAAATAAGTTGGGGTCAGCAGACAAACAAACAATCCTTCCTAGCTTCAGAGTGCTATAAACATCCAGTTTCAGGCTTTCCTTTTCTACTCAGCCCTGTGTGATGTCAATGAGAATAAATTCCCATCTACCTCTCAGATACTCAGTTCTGGCTGTGAGCACGCAACCTATAAGCAGTGTTAAGTTAAAAGCCCATCATTTCTTGCTAATTCAAGTAAAACTGTGCAGAAGCTATAGCTTCTAGCTGTAATGTTTATTAGCAAGTTTAGGTCCAGTCACAGTTTTTCCAGATTTTTCCAATAGTTTTTACATTACTCAGAAACAGATTTAGAATTTTTAGATTTTATGAAATACAGATATTTTGTATCCAGTGTTGGGGAGTAACGGAATACATGTAGCGCCGTTACTATTTAAAATACAAAATATGAGTAACTGTATTCCGTTACAGTTACCGTTTAAAAAGGTGGTATTTAGAATACAGTTACTTTGTTGAAATAAATGGATTACACGGCGGTACTTCCCTGTTTCATATTGTGGCGGGTCAGGACTGTTTGGGTTTTGTTTGACAGCTACGTTCTGTTGTTCCAGGCGGCAGCGCTACGGTTGCCATGGTTACAGGGCGACGCTCTCTCTCTGCGTGTTTCCTGGGTGAGAGAGGCCTTTTTGTTGTTGTTGTGCTAAGCTAACAGGCAGAATGCTACAGGTATAGCTCTAAAGAATGTAGCATCATGGGCAGTGTAGTCCGTGCTGCAGGGAGAATGGACTGCCATACCCGTTATGTGTCTGTGAGCGAGGGAGGGAGAAAAAGGAAAAGTACGAGCTGTCATCGAGCAGAAACGGGAGCTGGAAGCATGTAAATATAATAATAACCACTGCAGCCAAGAAGAGTGCCTGACGAGCCCAGCTGTAAGTAAGCTATTAAGACTCGACTGTACACCGTGTTCGTGTTTTCCTCTGAAACAATAAGTTCTGTTGGAGCAGCCTTTCAACGCCTCTCTCTGTCTCTGCTAGCAAAGTTGACCCAGACAACAAAGTAAAGCTAGTTTTCAGCTACGAGCCGACACAGAACCCACCGTATTAGCCAGAGGTCCCTTTACTACGGTTCGGAGCCGCGGACCTTCAGTAACAGTAATAAATCACAGCAATAGTACATTCATGTAGTTGTAAACAGCATGATAATATATTAAGTAATCCAAAGTATTCAGAATACGTTACTCTCATCGAGTAACGTAACGTAATACGTTACAGAATACATTTTAGGGCATGTAATCTGTAATCTGTAATGGAATACATTTTAAAAGTAACCTTCCCAACACTGTATATCAAAATAACTTTGACTTAAAGGGCGGGTTCAGCCGGTGCATGAACTGTTGGGCTGCACCAAGCCCAGTATGAGGTAATGAGGATTATGAATCATGTACAGCAACACTAGCCCAAATATAAGACAAAATGTGACCTTAGGAAGAAGCATCTCCCCAAAACAAACAAACAAAACCCCTGACCTGCATCTGTATGCTGTCACAATTACAGTCAGTCAGTATGAAGAGTTGCATTGTGCCTGTTGTCACAGAAAACTTTTAGCTACTCAACTTAAAAGGCATTTGGCAAAAAATATATTTAATAATCAGCAAAATGGAAACTGGCAGTGTGGGTGTGCATGCTGTGGCTGAGACCCAGCTTCTCCAAATCTTAAGCAGCCGCAGACACAACCTGTTCAAACTGCTGTGTTTATTTGTAGCTATGTACGAATCAGTTGGTGTCGGTATAAACAAACTAAAGCCCCGACCAGTCTTAACAAATCGATCTGAAGAAGCCTATTAAATGAAGAAAAGTTACCTCACTGTGTAACATAAACAGATGAACAGCAGAGTAAATGAAATGCAAACCTCTATGAACTCGTGCAGACTCACAAAGCTGTGTGACTGAAGCTACAGGTGGACTCAGGTGTGGTTTGTGGGAGAAGAAGGAAATGATTCAGAGTGACTCTGGCATCGAGACTCAGCAATCACCACCTGGTACCTGCACACATCAATTAGCGGACACGCCTCGTCTTCTCAATGAGTTTTTGTTGTCTGAAAAGTGATGACTGCATTCATCTTCCTCAACAACTCTCCTTTCTCTTCGTTATGTGCTCGATCTGCCCTCAGAAGATGGATTTCTATTGTCTGCTGTGACAGTAGTGGGCTTTGATCATTTCTCTGATTTGCCCCCTCGTCCTCCTTCCTCTTGCTTCAGACTCACTGAAGGATGTTTCAGAGCCACCTTTAGGATAGAGATAATATACATGTATATAAAAGTGTCATGAGTACTCTTACACAAACAGCTGTAGCTCGGCTATAACAAAACTCTTTATCATGCAGTGGTGTTAAAGATCATTATTAATTTGTATTCCTTTAAAATGAGGCTCCAATGCATGGATGTGTCACTTGTGTGCTTGCTGCCTTGACTCCTCTCCTCCGTTGTCTCTTCCTTGTCGCCTCTGATCAGATCTCTGGTGCAAGGGCAAGAAAGTGAGGAGTGGTATTGAGGAAAGGGATCAAGGATGTTCAACTTGAGAAAGGAGAATGGGGGTTTTCTTCCTCTGGGGAGCACAGCTCTGTGTATTTAGGCAAAGATAGAGCGCATGGGTTAAAGAAGAGAGCAGAGGGTAATCAGGTTAAATGATTTCCTTAGTAGTTGTAATTGTTTTCCTTATTTCACTTTATAGAAAGGTTAGATTCACCCTCTGAAGTTAATTAACCTCTGGACTTAAACCAGTGGGTCTGATTCTGATTGAAGTGTTTGAACGCTTCCTTTTTAATATTTAGGAATTTTTCTGACTGTTTGCAGACAGTCACAGAGCTGTCCTTCCTGATCACTTTATACAGTATGCTGTATGAAGTGTTCAGATACAGTATTCAGATGCTGCTCACCCAGCAGGTCAGAGCAAAGTACATTTTCCACAACAAAGTGATAGAAAAATCTCCAACATTTTCCTGTGCACAGTGAATGGTCTCAGCTTCCTTAGGAAATAAAGCCAGTTCATCCTCTCGGTGTCCCTGTCCATAGACCGAGGTCATACAGACGTCCTCTTCTATATAAAGTCTTTCACTATTTCACTAGTTTTATTCGTATAGAAGGAGGTGATTTCTCCCAGACTACTCCACAGAGCCATTTTTTAAATGCTCGAGAAATCAAAGAAGGTGATCCTCGTGCTCTCTGCAGCACACAGATAATTGCATCATCCACTCCCAGATTGGGCTGAAAGGTGAACTGTAGAGGGTCGATCAATTTTTTCACCTGTGAGTCAAATGGGTCAATAAGGTCTCTCCAGCACCTTCATCAGATGTGATGTGAGGGCATCTGGTCGATAGTCAATAACCTTTGATCGTGTCAACTTCTTTGGTGCAGGAACCAGCCAGGAGAAAAGACACTCGAGGGTGTCAGTGTCAACATTTGGACCAAGAAGACAGCAGAATAAAGGCCATTCACGTCCACTGCAACCATTGTTTAAAGGAGGTGGTGGCTTATGATACTCAGCCATGTACAATGCAGTCTTGACATTGCTTGCTAGGTGTTTCAACCCTCACTCAAACCTTGCCTCGTGACCACAGTAGCTCACATGATGGTGGAACGGGTAATGGTTAGGGATGGGCATTGATAAGATTTTCACGATTCCGATTCCATTTTCGATTCTGTTTAACGATTCGATTCTTTATCAATTCTTTTTAAAAAAGGAGAACACTAAGGTCGATTAGCTTAGAACTTTGTTTTATATCTTCTCTTTGAACAAGATAGAAATTTAGGAGTAACATGGCCTTACAAACCCAACAGTGAGATCTTAAGAGATCCACAGCCTACGGCTCTTCAATGGGGTGTCACAGGGTCCCCAGGAAAAAAAATGTAAATGTAAAATAATAAAATAAATATTCTTCTGTAGCAATAACAAAGTATAACATAAATTTTTCTGTAGCAGTTACACAAGAATATCCAGTAATGTCCCTGCCTACAATTAAACACATTCAGTTACTGAAAATCATCTGCTGTGGCAAACGGCTGCAAGCCTTTGACCACAAACTCACTGCTCGGTGACATTCGTCTATCCTGGCCTGAAAGGAGACGCTACGGCAGACTGCAGTGAGAACTGCCAGCATCTGAGCCAGACTCTCTCATCATGGTCACAGTAATGGCAGGTTTGTAATAAGGCAGATCGCGCTAACATAATCTGCACTGTTAGTTGATTATTTACCTGCCGTATTAACGGGAGAGGACGTGCAAACGTTACCGCTGCTGCTGGGCTGAGATTCACGAGTCCGGAATTAAAAACACGACATTCATTTAAGGTCATCGTGTGTTTGTGAGCAAATGCTTTTGCATATTCGTAGTGTTTCCTCCCTTAAATGAAATATCTACTTTGCAAGTATTGCAAGTTGCCCTGTTGTCATCTGTTCTCGTAAAGTATAACCAAACTTTTGAGCGTTTGAGCCGCCGTGTTTCCTGCCAGGTAAATGACGCTCCGCAATGTGGTGACGTCATTCGGGGCGA
This sequence comes from Neolamprologus brichardi, assembly GCF_056152115.1. Lineage (NCBI taxonomy): Eukaryota > Metazoa > Chordata > Actinopteri > Cichliformes > Cichlidae > Neolamprologus > Neolamprologus brichardi. The sequence goes on from NC_142105.1 coordinate 34,767,287, forward strand.
CTGGAATCGATAAGGGAATCGTTTGCAAAAATGGCAAACGATTCCAAGGAACTGAAACAGTGGGAACCGGTTCTCAACAAGAACCTGTTTTCGATACCCATCCCTAATAATGGTTCTGATCTGCACCTTTTGTTTTATTTCCACAACTTGGCTCATGTGACAGCTCAAACAATAGTGGGTGAATGACCTTCAGGACCACCTCCGAGGTTACCACCCTTGCTTCCAAGCCCTCTGAGTCAGTCCGAAAATGTGATGTCAACAGACTGAATGCCTCCGACTGGCCAGTCAGTAGCGTCACTAGAGTCATGAGAGCGACTCCTTCACAAAAATCGCCATTTTTGAAACCTGACAACATGGAAATGGCTACACCAAACCAAACACCACGGTCCCTGAGTGACAAACAGCCATATCAACACACTGACGTCCTCAATTGTTGGGTTGTTTATGTCCCGTACAGATGACATCATGCAACTTTCAGCCAAGTTGCTGCAACGAGCCCAACACATTATTCAGTTTACTCGATCGCAAATGACATGAACTGAGTAGAGTAGTGTGGAGTCGAGGCAAGTAGAAACTAATGGAAAAGGGCTATAAATGAGCACACAGAAACCAGACAGGATGTTTTTCCTAATACTGACCTCCTCTCCTGTTTCAGACTCAGGTTGTATATGTGACTCGGTATTGCAGGCAGTTGGCTAGCACAGGTCTCCAGAAGCGTTTTATTTATTTTTTGGCCTTATTATTATTTATTATCATTACTATAATTCGATGTTGTGTAAGCATAGCCACGGAAACAAACAAAATGAAAAAGGACACAGATAAAGTGCTTTGGAAATGTGTTTGTGTTTCGGTGCACAGTGACGACAAGACAACAAGAATGGACTTGTCAAGTTGAAGCCCCGGCAGATGTTGAGATCTTAGGGCAGATGTTTAGGTAGACGCAATGCAGAACACACCATATGTTTACAATTTTCAACCTTTTAGTCAAATAACTAGGCAGTGCAAAACACATAGTAATAATTTGTGGGGATTACAATTTCAAGAATGTTGTCTTTAAATTGGCACACTGAGCGATGTATGAAATGTTATTTTTCTTTATTTAGTGTTTATTTATTATAAAGAAAATGTTTTTTTCTTTTCTGTTTGTATCTGCTGTGTGTACTTTTGTAGATAAATACTGAACCTGAAAGAGCACCTGTCTGGAGTAGAAACACGCTTCACCTTATTCTGTCATAAATCAATGTAAACGTCTATGTGAGCTTGTGGGTTTATTTCAGATCAGAAAAGCAAAACGCTGCAAAATAATCTTTTATCAAAAGTCCATTTAATAGTTTTATCCATGGATGTGTCAGATGGCCTACAAGGTGACCTGCAGAGAGTGTGAAACTCAGATCTGAAAGATTTTCTTCAAACCTTCTGGTGTATACAGTTGATAGTGTGGCTGTTTGCCACAGATAAAATATATAAAATACAGAAAAAAAACCAAACAAACCCAGAAAGCACAGATGTTCAAAACTGAGAACACCAATTTGATGAAATAAAATAATACATTTCACACAGCAGCACAGATATGTGTAAAATGGGAGCAGATGTAGAGAGCAATATGTTTTTTTATCATCCGCTTGCTATAATTACAGTTATCACATCAAAAGGACTCATCTGCTGTAAACACAAAGACCTCTGTGGAGGTATGTGAAAGTGGAAACTGCATCGTATGTGTGCAGCAGGCAGTTAGAAAAATGTTAGACTAATTCAAAATAATTACCTCAGCTAAACTTCATGAACTTAGAAACAGAACTTTACAAATATCAGCTTCTCGATCAGCAAAGTATTTCTCTTTGCATATGAAAAGAAATCTAAATCTCTTCACGGGTATAAAGCAAAATAACTATTAAACTAAACATTAATATGTATCATATTTATTTTCCTGAAATCTCCATGGGATGTGGTGTATTCAGTATATTTTCTGGGCAGTGGGTCAGTGGACGAAGATGAGCTGGTTTTCTTTTAAATAATGATGAAAGTTGGGTGCTGTGAGGATATGTGGTAGCACGTTGGGAGGAAGGTAAGTCACTGGAGGGGGTGTGGACGCTCTTTAAAATGTGCTGCTGTAAAAACACTCATGGTATAATCTATAGACTGTATGAATGCATCACACAGGAACAGATACTGGCTCATTTCAGTTGAGATCTATTTGTTCACCAAAACCAGTTAGCCTAGCCTGTGTTGTGTTAGCCACTTCCTGTATTATTATTTCTTTTAAATCTGTGTTTTGTATTACTGTACACTTCAGTTTGTTGTACTTCCATCCATTGTGTTGCTTCCTGCCTGTTTGTGCCACACCTTCCCCATATGAAAGGGAAAACAGCTACTGAGATAAAGCTTTTTTTGGACCAGGCAGAAAACTTGAGTCTTTTCTCTGCTATAAATTTGGTCATTTATAAACTGACATGTTTTTGGAAATAGCCTCTAGTGGTTGCTTGAGGAATTGCAGATTTTGGTACTTTGTGTAGGTGCCCGAAATGGCACCAATAGGCAGATGGTTTAAACTTGTAGCCTTTTATACAGACCACCTCATGAACAACAGCCGTTACAACCATGCTGAAAACACGTTTCTGTTAAACTGTTGAACTGCACTAGTGTATTCTGTGGTCCAGTGAAGTCAGAAGTAGTTTTGGAGGTAGATTTCAAAGTAGGACACAGGATTTCCCCAAAATTTCAATCACAAGCGTTTTTCCCTACAAATAAAAACATGAAAGAAATCACCTGTGGATCTGTGGATGTGGCCTGAGTCTCCTATGATACAGTTAATTTTCCCAAACGATTCAAGACCCCACAACACACAGTGTGGTGATCTCAGTCTGTCCTCTGTGGTGGTGCTACATAAATGAAGACATTTCTACCATATGTCAGCGCAGAAAAGTGAAACATTGCTGCTTAAAAATTCACCAGAACACAGAAAATGAAAAGTCTGATGCCTAACAGGGACACTACCCCAGATTCCATTATTATAGCATCATGACCCTAGATTTGTAAACTTCTCCTGAAGAGGATTAAAATATCAACCATGAAGCCAACTCTGTTTTATTCAGATATGTAGGCTCAGAATAATGCCACCAGTGATTAACTATAAATATGTATTTAATTGAAGTGAATAGCTCCTGCAGCCTTGCTGCTGTTACAGGATTGCCATTAATAGTAAATGATCTGCCCACTGCTTTGATCCTTTACAACTGCTGCTGCTGCTCCTTGTAGTTTATTGAAGACAGATTCTGTTCCATAAAAATATTGTAGATATATTCAAATTATAGTGTCTCTGTATGTTTTTACTAACTTGTGTTTAACACTGCAGGGTCTGCAGATGGAAATTAGCCCAAGGCTACAATCTGGCATATTTACATTTGTCAAAATGTTCATTAATATGTATTGCCCCTCTTTCTAAAAATAAATAAATAAAATAAAAATAGCAATAAACTAGATAAAAAAATCACCTGACAAAGTTTAAATAATCAGTCGATCAAAACAGGAATCGTTTGTCCCCTTTTTCTGTTAATGCTCCAACTGTTGGGGCATTTTCTAATCAAGCTTGCTTTCTTTTAAGACTTTTGTACTGCTTTTGGAGTCACAGAGAAAACAACATTTTTCCTGCCATACACGTTAATGGTTGGTGGGATTCAGGCACACCTTTCGCCGACTCTCTGTTAGTATCAATCTGCACACCTGTATGGAGCTGATAGAGGGCGGTGCATCTGGCTAGCTTTGGGAGCTACTGAGCGGAACAGGACTTGTTTGCTACAGTATCCAGACACACGACTGCTGCTTCACTTCACACAGGTAAGACGTCAGGTCTGGTGCTAATATGATTGCCGTCACGTTTCACTGTGTATGCAGAGCTAACGATGCTATACGGTTGAGTGAAAATGTAGTTAGTGGGATTAACTGCTGATTTTAAATTGCCCTCAGTATGAATGTAACTGCGAATTGTTGTCTGTCCCTCTGTGTTGGCCCTGAGACACACTGGCCAGGGTGTCCCTGCCGACAGCTGGGATAGGCTTAGACTCCCCCGCGACGCTAAATTGGATAAGAATAAGATGATAATAATAATAATGGATTGCATTTATATAGCGCTTTTCGGGACCCCTCAAAGCGCTTTACATTTCCACTATTCATTCAGTCTCACATTCACTCACTGGTGGAGGCAGCTACATTGTAGCCACAGCTGCCCTGGGGCAGCCTGACGGAGGCGAGGCTGCCCTTCCGATTACAAGACGAACACCCAACTCTTGAGCCACGATCGCCCCGATGATAATGATAATAAGATGGGTCACACTCTTCATCGTTTGACTTGAGATGAGTGTATAATGAAACTTTGTAAGCATGTGATGTAAACATGACTTTATTCAGATAAGCCTGTAGGGTTGGGACATCTGGCAGTGAATTTTGAATTGCTTTGATTAATTAAATTCAAATTTTATTTGTCACATACAGTCATACACAGTACGATATGCAGTGAAATGCTTAGACAACTGCTCGTGACCTAAAGAAAAAAGAAAAGGCTATGAATAGGATAGGAAATAAATATGAAAATTAAAAAGGGTAAATTTAACTAGGAAGGAATAAAATATAAAAATTAAAGTTAAAAATGAAATAACTGTACAACACAAATTAGAATGAAGGGTACATTTAACTGGGAAAGAATAAGATAAAATATATAAATTAAAGTAAATTAACAACAAAATACACAATCAGCAATGAATGACTGTAATCGTCACAAAGTTCCAGTTTATTAGAGGCATCGAGCCAAAGTTAAGAAGAAGCCAGCTTTAGAAAGGGAACCTGGGAGCAGCAGCTTAGGTATAAGCTTTGGACTGAAATGAGTGACAACAGATGCTAACTTCACAGTTTACCAGATGTCAGACTTTGATGCAGTACCATCGGGAAAGCATGTGATTTGCTCCCGCTTTGTTATTGACGATGATGACAATGATCCCATACCTGGATAGAAAAACACTCAGCGCGACACTACCAGTCGTGGGTTGGCCTCCCCAGAGCCCAGACCTCAGCATTATTTCAGCAATTTAGGATAATTTTGGTCACTGACTTTGAAGTTCGCTTGAGTTGTACAAAGTCTGCTTTTTGACTTGTATACTTAATTCCCATACATGTTTACGCGTCAGTAAATCACTGCACCAGCTTCCAAATTTCCTAGCAAAATATAAAGAAATGAAGGCTAACTCAAGTCTTTCTCACACTACGGCACACAACGAATAAAACATCTTGTTTTGAGGCGTGTGGGCCTTAATTGTTCGGTTTATGTTGTTGATTTGCTTTAAACCGGCGTCCATCAGTAATCATTTTGAGAAATCTATATTAATATATTATGCTTGACAGATGTGTCTAATATTTTGTCACCTCATTTACACCACAGACGACAGGCAGAGTAACAGAAACACCTCTCTGTCTCATGCGATACCGCTCATCAACTCCACCAGCTGCAGATTTCTAATATTAGGATGTAATCATCATCATCATCATTAGAAAGGAGAATTACAGCAGGACTCTTACGTTGGACTCCGTTAGTTTTAGCTGATTGACTCAAAGCAGAAAACTACATATACTGTGGAGATGTTTGGCAATGTTGCTCACTTACTTACAACTGTTTATAACTTGCATAGTTCATATTTCTGTATAGTTTTCATATTTATATCCTGTTCATAGCCTTATAGCATATTCACAACATACCTTCGTGTACATTGTAACATACCCATAATAGACCCATTTATGTAATATATCTATATTATTGCTAGTATATATTTTGTAATATATCTATATTATGGCTAAAGCGCTTTCTGGATGGATGCAAACTGCATTTTTTTGCCTTGTACTTGTGCAATGACAATAAAGTTGAATTCTATTCTATTCTATTCACTTGTAGAGGCCGGAGAATAAATCACATAAATCACATATTGACATCCGGACTAGTATCTGACAATCTGATCATGTTGTGTTGTTTATACTAAATACTGACTTAAATGAATGGTTCCCAGCAAACTAAAGCTAATATTTTTGTTTCTTATAAGGTTTTTGTCAACATTTTTGTTGGCATGTCCGTTTCCCTGAATTCTTGTGAATTAATTCTCATGACTCCTGCTGTTTTTGTTTGTTTGTTTTTTCAGCTCAATTTTATTTATCACGTTTTTATTTAGTGCCAAATCACAACAACAATCCTCTCAAGGCGCTTTATACTTCAAGGTAAAGACAATAATACTGTATGTCACATGACTTGCTGTAATTATTGGAAGTTGGTCTGTTTCTTCCACCCACCAAGCCACCAACCATCCATCCATTCCTTAATTCTTTAAACAGAAATAATGCTTATAAAGTCATCACGGGGTCATAGTGGTTGTAAGCGGTTTTAATAATAATAATAATAAGCTGGCAGTTGAGGTCATAATTGTTAATGCGCTCGTTTTGAATGTTTAAAATCCATCTGGCAGATAGTCAATGATGACTTTGTGCAAACACAAAAAAGGAACTGAACTACCTTTTTGCTTTTCATCACACTTTATTTGTAGATTTATCTAGCAAAAGCTTGATGTGACACAACAGATAACATCAGTCACTGTTGTCGGTTGCTGATGATACCTGATTGGTTGATGGACGTCAGTCAAAGTCAAAAAGTGCTAGTGTACCAGTGCATCCCAGAAACCCAAATCAGTGTCTGCGTAAAAGCCTCAAACGCTGAACGCATTGAAGAACAATTCTTGCAGCAGTGGCGTGTTAAGTAAAATCACACAGCGGGGCTGTATTATGCTGGTCTGGTGGTTTGGTGTAAACATGCACTTTGGCCTTTGTGATTTTTGTAAACCTTTTGCAGAAAAATCAACACTGAAGGAAAAACCCACATGGCCAGTTTAATGTGACTCTTTGAAAAAGCTGGATGCTTGGAGGGTACACTCATGAAGATGAGTCAAACACTCATGAAGATGAGTCAAACACTCATGAAGATGAGTCAAACACTCATGAAGATGAGTCAAACACTCATGCAGTGTAAGGAGCAGTGTTCTGCTTGCTTTCCTATAACCCTCCCACCTTGCAATAATGCTATCAAGCTGTTTCACACTCGTCTGTGCTGACAGCTTGAGTCTCACTCTGGTAATTTGACGGTTAACTTGCATAGTTTCTTTGTGTTTGCTTTGGCGTCCTGAATCGCTCAACAGGTGGTAACAGCCAAGGTGGGAAGTTTAGTTAACAGTTGTGCAGTTTGCTCTAAAAATACATCTAAAATTACATTTACAAGAACAAGTACTTAAAGCTGTGTGAACTTGAGAACAACACATGTAGCACACATTATTTGAAAAAGGTTATGTAGTTCCTTCTTGCATAGTATGTGCTAAAGCTCACGGCTATCCGCTTGAACTACACATGCAACCTTTTAGCATGCTGTGCTTTGACTCAGACTACACTTCACTTGGAGCTTGCTCTCAGCTTGACGAGGTATTGCTTAAGTGAAGTAAGAAGTAATTTGCAAAAAAAAAAAGCATTACAATTTGTTAAAACATGAATCACAGACTTATTGTAAAATTGATTCATCAGTTTGGCATTTAGATTAAATACTGAAAAGCTGCTCTAGATAATTATTACTTGACCTATGATGTTCTTGAATATGATGCGATGTAGTTGGGTTGAAATTAGGGGGTGAAATTGTTAGCTGTGCCAGTGTCTTCAAAATTGGTACACAGTGTTTCCACAGATTTACATCAGTTTCTGGCTGTGTGTCTGTGTCATTATTTGCCAACTCTGTGACAAAATACCTGAAAGATGTCATCAGCTTGCCCAGTGAATCTTCCTGAGAAAAAACAACCTTCCATTGACAGAAATCCCTGTTCTGCTTGGCGAAGCAGCAGTTTAGCAAGAAGCTCTCCATCAGCGGCAGCTTCCTCCAGCTTGCAGTGGTTTTCCAATCCAGTAAAAGACTGCCATCACTAGCTACAGGTCAAAACAGTAAAGTTGGAATATGTCCAGGGGTGAGGCAGGTTATTGAGGGGCAGGTGATTGATGTTTCAATAACAAACCTGGTCCAAACACAAGTATTGGAAACTGGAAGTGTGATGGCGTGTAATGAGACGGGACCCATATTAACTGGTGGACATTCTCATTTACAGTTCTCATCATATAATTTGGAAAACAACAATAATTCATTGTTAACTAATTGTCTTAAAAAGGACAATAATTGTGAAACGTAGACACTATGTAACACTAATAACTGCGTGTCTATCAAACCATCAAACATCAGCGTACTCAGGTAGTACAACATTTTGTTAACAACTGGGAGACGCTCTACTACATTCAAAACAGTTAGGAGACCATGGAAGGAGGCTGGGACTGCATCAGGAAACTTAACCAATCAGCTGTGTCTCCTGTTTGGAATTCCTTTAATTTAAAAAAGAAATGAATCTCGGCCTCGTTTGTGCCACATATGATCTGTGTGGCCCGCTCAAGTAAAAGATGTGGGAAATAAAGAGAGGCTTCTTTCATGGCTTTGTGTGAATAACTCATACATAAGCAGGAGCTGTGATTGCTTGAAAGAGTCTCACCAAGTCAGGGATAGTGTGTTAGATCGGACAAATCTTCGAGCAAATAGTGTGGCCACCAGTGGCAGCACTTAGAAGTCCAGTGAGGCCACTTACAAAGGCCAGCTGTCATACAGCGGTGCACCGAGAAGAGAGAGAAAATCAATGGCCATAATTGCTCAATAACAGTCTGACGATAGAGGTGTAGGGAGAGGGGACACGGGTCACTGCAGACACAGGAGCATGTATTTGCTCACAGTGTATTGGTGCCTTTATATATAATTTTCCCCTCTACCTTAAGTCCATTGCGGCACAAGTATCACCCCCCCCAGCCCTCATAAGACCTCTTCCTATTGTGTTCCAATGTGGATTAAGAAGATGAACAAATTCTAGTCTCTTCAGAGAAACTTAGTAACAAAAAGGAATTTCACACTTAAATTATGTAACATATATTATGTTACATATTAAAGTATGTATACTCTCTGTATTATCTGTTTCATAAGAAACAATGACAGACACAGGGCTGACAAGTCCAGCATCTGGTCTCCTCTGTTCCCAGATGTTAGACTGTTGCTACACACACTAATAAACATGGCCTGTCACGAGTGTTTGAATTGCCATGAATTTCAAAATGACCTTACTTTCAAAAAAAAAAAAAAAAGTACTGTAGGGTTTCTTACTTTAAACATTAGATTTTTTTCTTTGTTCTATCAGAAATATCACTTTATTACTTTTATTAAATCATTGCATTTTTTTATTTACATTTTTGTAACTGATTTAATTCAGGTTAAAATTGGGTCACGGTCACGCCAAATGTGAAAATCAGGAAAACTTTATGTTATGAGTTTTTTATGGCATATCTTCAAATGCTGTAACAATATAACAATATACTAGGCCTTTGGCGACATGAGTACCTAGGCTGTCTAAGCATTTGACCTTGACCTTCACTGTCAGCGCCCAAGGTCAAAGTTGACCTTGGAAAAGAAAAATAAGACCGTATTGATTAATGTGTCATATGAAAGGGCATGGAGAGAGCTGTACAACACAGTTTTTATTTTTTCAATGCCTTACAGCATAACAGGCTGATGTCATCATAATGTTGTAAAAACATCATAAGACATCAAAGTTTTAGTGTAGCCCTTACCCTTCAGGGTGTCTCGTGCTCTCTGAGGTCTCTTGTTTATTTAAGAATATATATATTACTAGAGGAAGTTGCATACACTTTTAAGTAAAATAACCACAGATAAATAAATAAAATGCCGTAGTGTTAATGTAAAGTCTCATAGTGAAGCTTGAGTTGAGCATTTCTGACATCACCATATTAGTGTTTTCAAACCTGATGAGGGAGGTGGACTGACTGTGGAATTGGATAATAATTTGCTAAGATCATAAAAAGGGCAGTTTTCCCACAGACTTCAACCACAAGTCAGATTGCAGTCATCAGCATTGCTACTGGTAGCCATTAGAAAGAATATAGGCCTAAAGAACCGGCCCACTGGGCTCGCTTTTCCAATCTGGAACCCAAGGCCATCTTTTATAATGTCCATAAAAGAAAAAGAACAATCGTCTTAACTGAGTGCAGATCAGTTTTGCTTGCATATGAATCACCCTCCACATTTTGAGTCATTGAAAACCCTGCTATCACCCAGCCATGGATGTGGGCCACAGACCAGTGTACTCCCAGTGCCGGCCCCCAACCTGCTGTAGTTCTACTTTTGAAGTCACGTCTGTCTCTCCCCATCCCCAGAGTCATTGCCAATATGGCTGCTGAGTCACTATACTCTCACTGCTAACACTCAGAAGAAGCAAGCAACGAGGGAGCATTAGGATGTCCATTACTTGTTCAGTTCAGATGTAGAAACTGGATAAAATTCTTACCGACTGGTAAAGCCGGGAGGCAATCTCGCAGTGATAGTTTGTGGATGAAGCATCACTGAAGAACCAGCGTGAGCAGCAGGAGTGATTACATCGAGCAAATCCTTTTTGGCACCTGAGGACAGAGAAATTGCAAAACCATCCTTTAAACAGAACTGAATGTGAGCACGTTTCCATGAGCATCAGCTTGGAAGTGACTTTTACTTTGTTACCCCAGCTTGTGTTAATTTTTCACAGCTGTCTGTGCCACCAGTCACCCTGATTTACTTAGGAGCCAGAAGAAGTGGTATCCTAGCAACAGAAGCAGATATCCCTACTTTGTTTGTTCTGTCACACAATGTGCTCGTGTGTGTTTATAAAGTGTGTGTGCCTTTCTACAATGCGGTTGGGCATGTGCACACATGAGAACGTTTTCATGTGTGTGAGCTTCTCTGTGGAAACCTGATGTTAGAATGCAAACCGACGCCTCGCTCCTGTAATGGCTCCGGCTGTATTGACGTCTGGGAGAAGCTGTTTACATAGTGGCCTCCGCTCTTTTCCAACGGTCGTGATAATGCTGTCAGACAAGGCTTAGTGAGCCTGTTCCTCTGTCTCACCTCACCTGATGATGTTTATGCACAACTTTAAAATGTGCTGTGTAGCAGCGGCATGCCAGCTCTCATCCAGTCCCAAACAGCCGGCCCTCGGTGAGGTCATTGGTGGAAGGACGCCCACTGACCCTGTTCAGAAAATGTCAACATTCCCCATGTGGTCAATTTAAATCCATTGAGCAAGAATTTCATAACGTAATTTACAACAACTGGATCCAATAACTGTAGAAGAATAGATGGAGAGTTTCCAGCAGTCTGTGAGGAATGCAGCGTGCTTTTCATTGGGCTGAATTGAATTACTGCTCTACCCCTTGGAACCGCTTCACATATCTCAAAGACCTCAAGGGGTGCATAACCTTGCTCGAGTATACTTTAGTACTATAAATATTAAACCTCAGTGGAAATTTTAAGAATTCAGACAGCTTGGGATTTCTTGACAGAAGATTTGTAAGGTGATATAACAGTTAAAAAAGCTGCAATAAAGCTGAGATTACTGTAAAATTAGCTTTGCTCATGCTTCATTATAGCTTGTAAATGGTACTGACATGTTTCCTATGCATCGGCTTATTTGCGACAGCCTGCCACAAATATTTACCACCACGTATTGATTTCCAATTTTTCTTTACCATTTAAAATAGTTAAAATCATATTTCATTGCAAACCTTATGCTCGTCGCATTGATTCGTTCAGCTCCTTCTGCCTGGCTGTTGTTTACTCAGTGGCTGCACTTTGAATCATTTTTAAGCTCCTGCCTGAGTGCAGGTATGTGATCGTAACTGTTTGTTTTTCTGTTTGTAAGTCAGCGAGATTACCTGAAAATCACTGGGCTGGATTTTACTGGACTTTGTGCAAAAGTGGAGCAGAGTGACCGGAAGATCCAAAATGATTTTGTGACTGATCTGGGTCACTTTCTTTAATAATGTGAGGCAGGTGAGATGGGCCGTGGTGGAGGAGACCCTTGAGTGCCGTTCTAGTAAAATAGAAGATGTGTTAATCACACATTTTTAGCTGAGCTGTAAATCCAGCAGTGAAAATAGTCAGATATAAAGGGGGGGTAGGGGGGGGCTGCTCTGCTTATTCTTCCAGAAATGTGGTATCTAGCTTTCCTACTATGTAGTTGGCCAATGATAAAAACGATAAAATTGGACTGTCATCTGCGAGGTGTTATCATAAGATGGGTACACTGTAGTCTGCCCCAGGATTACATGATCTTCAATACTGTCCCAAATTTACACCAACTACTTTTTATAGGCGAACTGATAATATTAGGTTGGACCTCTTTTATAGCCGCCTCAATTCTTCATGAAATAGATCGAACAAGGTGTTCAAAACATTCCTCAAAGGTCAACGTTGACGTGATGTTACGCATTTGCTACAGATTTGTCAGCTGCACATCCTTGGTATAAATTCTCTGTTTATCCCAAAGGTTTTTTTTCATTATTATTAAGAAACCAGCTTCAGCAGGGTAATGAATGTTGTAACAAAGCTTAATGTTAGAGTCATTATAACAAGATGGGCACACTCTCTGTAAACTGAGAGATGGGTTATGTGGGAACATCCCAGTAGATCAGCAGCGTCTGATATACTCAGACCAGCCCATCAACCACCATGCAACATATAATTACATTACATGTGTGTATTAACCTGATTGTATACAGTTAATGGGAGCTGCAAGAACCAGAATTTGCATTAAGGAAATTGTTAGACCCGGTGAGGGGTTGACTGATTGATATCGTGCTATCAACCTGCTGTTATAAAACAAATCACGATGAGGAGGGTGACAGAGAAAGACATGAGGAGTTATTTCAGCATGAATTGAAGTGTGTGTGTGTGTGTGTGTGTGTGTGTGTGTGTGTGTGTGTGTGTGTGTGTGTGTGTGTGTGTGTGTGTGTGTGTGTGTGTGTGTGTGTGTGTGTGTGTGTGTGTGTGTACCAGTGGGAAAGCCTTGACTTGCAACTGGCCTCGATTTCATATGGTAATTGATTTAGCTTAGCTTTTATCAGTGAACATCAGTGCGCAGATATTAGGTGAACAGTCATAACATCCGCCTGCTTCTTTAGCTGCTTTTTAAACTTCTTGGTAGTTTTTTAGCCAGTTCATAGATGCGCAGGTTACCGTAGCATTTGTGCCCTTGTTTTGAAATTAGCAATAAAAAGAACTGAAACCAGAGGAAAACAGAATCAAGCTAGTTTGTGGGGTGGGTGTGTACTCAATACTGCTGTCTTTAATTTATGTTAATGATGAATTTAATGGCTGGTTCTTTTTCTGCAATATTTCAGTGACACAACTCCTAATTTAACACTTCAGTGTTTTTCACATTTATGAAAATAAATGATACAAATGTACCAAAATGTAGCTCACATAAGCTTCCAAACCAAGGTACCTACTGTTCCTAACACAAACCTTTGCAGCCTGATCTGGATAAGAAAATGCTTCTGCTTTGTAAGTTATTTGTGGCTCTTTGGAAAGCAGATTTGCAGGTGCAAGAGCATTTTTGTGCTCATTTTAGAGACCATGTTGGAACTAAAGGGTAAAATTGTGAAAGACGACTATAATTATCATACACTTGAAAACAAGTCTTGGTGTTTGTGGCAGCTGCAGTGATCCCCCCCAAACATACGTAGTGTTTTAAGTGATTTCTTGCAGAGGGTTTTTGTATAGAAACTTGCAGATGCAAAACAAAATGTAGAAGACTGTAATGCAGTTATTTTCCTCCCTGTAGATCCAGGAGCATTTGTCTGCTGTAACCGTGTAATAACGCTTCTGATTTGAGGCATCAGTAGCACAATACTTAAATTGGATGAAGGCTCCCCGACTATTAAACAGTGCAGTGTTCTTTTTCAAGCATGATTTTCAGATAAACACAGCTGGAAAACAGCCAGCAGGCATCTTTATTCACCGGGACCAATCCTCTGTTCATATCGTTAGTGCCGCCCTCTTCCAACTCCCCGTCCCCAACACCGAGTTTGTCCTGATAATTGAAACTGTGAAGAAATGTGATTTCTGATAAGGTTAATCTTCACAGTGATTAAGCTCCTATAATCTCACAGATAGACGGGATCACACGCTTGATGGTTGAGATAACAGGCTGGGTACAACAATACACCCCCACTACCGTTTTGTTCTCGTCCCTGAGACACTTGCAAGAACTTCCACATGCACGTATTCATTTAGATCTTACTTGTAGCGAGACATACCTAGTAGCACTGCCAGCATCTGTTCTTGTTAAATTGCACATTTTTATTGATCTGATCTTTGGCCCACATTCCTTGAAAATTTACTGCTGTGGGAGGAAAAAGCAGAGGGTGTGGGCCTTTAAAGAGGATTCCTAGTTCAGGTAGTTAATACCAGAGGTTTGATTTTTTTCTGTCTCTCTCAAATTTGCCAAAAGTAGCATGCAGAGGGAATTGCAATGAAACGATTTGTATAGTCCAGTCAGCATGGTCTGAGCCTTTGTGATTTAAGATGGATTGTGCGAGAGCCAAATTGGCTGCAGATGGGTAGGGGGTCTGCAGCTTCATAACCTCACAGCTTATACGTATGGATTATCTGTGGTCAGAGTGCTATAAATTACACATGGGAGCTTTCTCATACTCTGACCTGGCAACCCCAACCTGGCCAGTGTAATGGGATAGCTTGAGGAGCTGGTGGTTTCAATTAAGGAGTGCTTTCTTGGTGATGTCATCTTTCTACCACAGGGCTCATACCTGACTCTCAGACAGGATCTTTGCCTTTGGAGTTAAATGTTTTGTTAATGAGCACAGGTCTTGTGTTGATGTTAATGTATAATCCAGCCATTTCAGTGCTCCGATTTAGCTTAGGTTACGTAACAGAGCTGTTCCCCTGCCACTGTTTAACAGGAGAAGAATGTATTACTTAATCCCAGACGATAAGATGGTCGAGTACAAACGGGACTCGCCTGTAATGCCAAAGATAATAATAGCGACCAAAAAAGCGAGATTAATCCCCTATACCGGGTACAGCTAGCATGTCACAATTTTGCTGTAACTATGCACGGGGATTTCAGATCTAGGATGATCCTTGAATCGTTCCCAGGAACAACTGAGTAGTGTGTTGCTTGAAACTTTTTTTAATAATGGTTTGCATTAAAACAGGTGCTGTGCATCAAAAGACAGCAGGGCTCTGCTTATATCCAACAACATAATGGAGATAAAAACAATTATTGTGCTGCATTCCTTTATTGCCATTGTCTTATTTGTTTTGTGTTTAAACATGGAGCACACCCCATTCCCTCTACAGCAGGCCAAACATTACTGGTCAACAGGCTGTTGAAGACTAAGGTCCGATTGAGCCAAGGTGACAAAACAGAGACTATTAGAAAGAAGAAAGGTAAACCATCATAGTCAGTTTCAGTCATTTGGTTTCACTATGCAGTGAATTCATGTTTTAGACTTTGGGTTTCTGTGATAATTATCACTGTTTTGTGCCAGCCTAGCGTGCAACATTGATAAAGTAAAATCAAGCTAATAAACTTTCTTTATCCATCCAGTTTAGGGTTGCTGGTGGGCTAGAGTCAGTCACCAGCTACCACTGGGTCCATCCTGGAAAGGTTGCCTGTCTATCACAGGGCTTCATGCTTGCTGTACAGTAAGGCATTTCAGCGATGTGTGGCTGCACAGAGGGTCCCAGATGATGAAAAGGGAGATGACTGTAACAGTTAAGAGTTGAGATGTTCTGGAGACAAACTTTGAGGAAACCTCTGTTATTTTCTGTTCTATTCAGACACCAGTGCTGATGGTGCAACTGAGTCCTGCGTAGCTTCAAATGTCAGTATAATGACAGCATTTTCTCTTTATACATATAATATGGGGTATTTCTGACTGTTTGCATGCAGTGAGCAACGTTTCCACCAGAACCACAGACTTTAGTGTAAAGTGCTCAAACTGACTAGTAAAGCACTATAAACCGTTTACATTTAGATGAACACAATTAGAAGACAGACGGGGATTCCCTTTGATGTTCTGTGTAATTGTTAAAACAGGAAAACCTTTCACACATAGTTGATGAGAGAAGTGTGTAAGACGTTGACAAATGTGTCGAGCATCACGAATAGACTTTTTTTCACACATTCTAACAAATTTACTGCATTTCGTTTCCTTTTTTGAGACATTTGATATCCTACAAATGTGCGAAATTACCGGAAATGACCTAATCTAACATTCACCCTTTGAGGCTGGAGCTGCCATTTCTGTTGTGCAAACATTTCCAAGCCGTGGGAATGGGAACTTTTTTGAGAAATCTAGATGAAATATTTGAAGAATAACAAATTGAACGGAGGCACAGATGCAGTGGAAGACAAGGAAAGGCTGACAATGTGTGTGTTATAATTTTACTAGTTTGTTTTGACTTGCATAAAATGCACAAATGAAATTACACAGTAGTGACTGGAATGTGAAAGTAAAGCCATTGAGGGCACTGAAATACATACATTTTATATGCAAATAAACACACAGGGTGAAAAAGCTCATGCTTAAATACATTCCTACTTTTAATTATTATTTATAATTATTTAATTATGCCAGTTTAACTGTAGAAAGCAAATACCCGACACACCTTTCTGCACAGTCAATCTCCTCTGTTTTTAATCAAACCCAACACAATGACTATTGAACAATGTGACCTCAGCTGGTACAAACACTGACTGTTATCGGGGGTTAGGGAGGTGCACCAGACAATCCAAAGCTTTTACATTGAGATTCAAGCATGTCAGGAAACAGTTGCTTCCTTATATTTTCCTCAGTCTGGCACAGAAAGAACAATTTGTCTTATACTGCCAAAATCAGCAGTACATGGTACCAGGAGTTTATCGCAAAGATCAAGTTGAAAAGTAAATTTTTGCAGAAAAGTGATGAAAAGGTTGCTGTGAAAGGCTGACACGCAATAAATGTGAAAGCTTTGAGCAAACTTTCACAGCGTAGAGCAATTTTTATGACTGTTGGCTTAATTCTCTCAAGGTTCATTCAGAACAGCTTGTTTACTTCTCCTTGACATAGTTCTTTTTAAAACAGTGACATCTTGTACTAAAAAGCAAGTTTTAATCATTAAAAAACAAAAAATAAACTCAAATTCACTTGAAGTGTGCGAGCACAATCCATGTAAAGATGCATGAACTCAAATCATCATGTAGTTAAAACAGTGGAAACATAATCTTTTTGTGAAAGTGTTTCTGAGGTGACAGGTTGAGATGGCATCATTTACAGAAATTGCTCCCACTGCCAACATGTCACAGCTCTAACCTAACATGGCAAACACCCATGGTCAAAGATGTGATGTCAGGATAACAGTTCAGGGTGTGATCACGACTTCTCGCAGTCTGCTGTTTCATAATGTGTGTGTCTCAGTGTGGTGGAGACTGAATATGTGGTCTAACTATGTTAAACTGGGATGTTTTTGATCGTCTTTGCAATATAGTTCTGTGTTGTTGTTCTGTGCAGGTCTTTTGGTTTATTTTAGTGTAAGATAAGTGTTGTGTTTGAGTTCACAGTCTTCTGTTTATGTCTTATGTTGCTAGCGCCTCTGAGCTTTATTATCTGTGTTTGTAGTTCGTGTTTGATTATGTTAGCGCCCTTTCGTGTCTTTGTGTTCATGTGTCTCAGTTCAGGTCAGTTTCCTGTTTTATGTTTTACAACACTGAGAGTGACGTCCTCCTCTCTGCCCCTTAATGCTCTCTGGTCGCTATGGTAACGTGTAAATATTTCTTTCAAAATAAGACACACAACTACAACATTGGAAAAGACACAGGGGAACTGAGTTAATGATAAAAACCCTGAAAACCATAAATTTCACACCGAGCCTCAACTCTCGCGGCCCGGGACAAAATGGACTGGTACCGGTCTGTGGCCCGGGGGCTGGGGACCGCTGACCTAATGGGTGTTAACCCAATTTGTGCTCAAGGACAAAGTTGTTGCTTCATGTTTCACTAGCACGTTTCCATTTTCACAAGGATCTTTACCCCTTCTAAAACAGTCAAGTTTGCAAGTCTCCTTGACTTTTCAATGTATTTTAATTCTCAGGAGTTTGTGCATGAAAATAAAATGTATCACCTTCTTTCTTCACACATTACCGTAACCTGTGAACTGTGATGCCTCATGTGCTAGAGGAGATGCATCATCACTGAGCTGCTGGTTTATGTTAGCTGACGTTGTGTGGAAATGTAACACACAACTTCAGTGTCTGACTTTCATCTAGTCATGTGCAATACTGTGAAAAACTCAAATGCTTCTCATTTGTTTATATTTTGCCAAGAAAATGCAGAATATGTGCAGCAATTCATTGAAATATGTAAATATACATTTAAATAGAGAATATAAGGAAACAATACTCGATAACTGAAAAACCCAAGATGTCAGCCAGTTTACCCTAACCAGTGATTCAAACCCCAGATCTGCTGGTAAGTATGAAGTCAGGCAAATAAAAGAGGAAGAACATCACAACTTTAAACTTTGTGAAACTTAACTCCAGTGAGCTTTGCCACAGTGAAGCTAAAAATGTCTCCAGAACAGACGGCCGTCCTGATCCGTTTCTAGACATATTTCTCTTTGGCTGTAGTGAACATTTTTTCCAACTACAACAAAATACTAAAGATTTGCCTTCTGTGTAAAAGAAGCAAACTTTCCTCAAGAAGTGTCCCTCGCATTTGGTCAGATGTATTTTAGGAGACAAACCCTGCAGACTCACCTCAGCTGCTCAGTAATCACCAGCCAGACTCCTGGGGGTGTCTGGCTGCTTCATGGCTCATTGTGAAGACAGCTTGATGTAATGCTGCATGATGCATGCATGTATGATGAATTCAGTGTGTCTGTGAAACATTTAACTGGTTGGACCACAGGCTCTAACAGTGTGTGACACCTCATTAAGGACAAATGGACATCATATAAGTTTAAGTGGGATTGTGCTGCATTTCTTTCTGTAGAAATTCAGAGCTGTAATTTGGAGTTTGTGTGTTTTACTGAGTAAGTAATTCACTTAAACTCTGTGGCAGGTTTGAGCTATATGTTATTCATCTAAAATCAATTTTTTAAAAAAGGAACTGCACTCTGTTGCACTTTTTCAATTTTGTTTTCCATGTTTGTGATTTTTATATTTATATCTACAAAACAGGTGGAGTTGACCCTTTGTGTTCAGTGTCTTCATGTAGCTTCAAACATTGCTGAATGAGCAGAGCAGAGACCTGTGCAATGAAGCAGCATTTGGGTCTATCGAGGTAACTCGGGGGCTAACGCTGGTTTCCAGTATTAGTTCATTTCTAACCGGGGACATTGCCATGGTAACTATGCTTCAGCCCTGACCCGCTCTGGAGCAGGTTATGTTCAATATTAGAGATCAACACATACGGTATTACTGCCTACTGACCTTCAGTGCTCTGGAAAATAATGTAATTCTGGAAGATTCCTTCTTCTGTGTAGATCGGAGCGTCTTTGTCTTTTCTTTTTTAATAGCAATAAAGTTTCACAGTTCTGTTTCTTTTTTGTGCTGAGTTTATTCCTCCAGTGTCCCCGTCCCATTGCCTTCTGTCAGCCTTACTATGTTCAGTTCATTCATGTGTAAACATTTCCACATTGAGTCAGAACTATTTTATTTTTGATAGTGACTAGTGTCTCTCTGTGTCTGTGATTGTGTTTACCTTATTACCTTATTGCCTTGTTACCCTGTTTTTATTTTCTATTTCCTGATTACCCTTTTTGTATACACACTGCTGTTTTTTTGTTTCTCTTGTGCGTTCCCTTCCCTTGTGTGTTTCTGGTTGTGTACACATTTGGATTTGGTCACTTTATTTATAATCTAATTCAATGCTCCACGACACAAAGTCTGTGTCAGTTTATTTTCCTCAGTAAGAAATGTAGATTCCTCGACACACAGCTTCATTCACATGTGTTGTTGTTGTTCTATAAGCATTACAATGTGATCTTACAGCCACGCACGTATTTTTAGTTATGGATCTAATGTCAGTTTTGTAAGTATTGGGATGCTACATGTATTCTTCTCTTGCTCTCATACCATTCAATATCCCTAATACAAACCACAGTATAGCCATGTAATGGAGACCACAGGTTCCATTACCTCGTTTGTATTTTTATTAATTCATTGACTGATTGGGAATTAAAAACAACATAATAAAGAAAACACACATTATTTCTTATGAATTCTTTATCAGGTTTATTTGATGTAGGATTAAATTAACAGCTTCTAAAGGTGAAGAGGGACTGGCCATCCTACCTGTGCCAGAGAAGAGCTGAAGTTAGAGCGGTTTACATTTAATCATTTGTGGTAAAAAGAGAATTGGTAGCAGGACTCACCTGTCCTGGTTGCTTCTTGCAGGAGCAAAACGGTGAAAGCAGCTCAATCGCCTGCTGATGAGCTCCTGGAGCAGACCAGTGTGCCAGGTTTGGGAGTGTGGTTAAGAAGGGTTTTAATTTAGATAGTAATGGTTGAAGCTTTGATTTGTTTATAGTACGTGTTGGAAATATGTTTATTTTTGTTTTGGGTTATTATTATTATTTTTTGTCTGTCCCGTTTGGCTCTTTTGCATCAGAATTATTGTCTAAAGGTGAAGAAAGATGCCCAACGGATCTACTTTACCAAACGGACCATCCCAGACTTGCCGTAATGGTCCATTTGATTCACCTTTTATTGTTTATTTTATTTATTTTCACTTGCTAAATATGGGACAGATTTGACTGGGGAAAAGAAAGAGGGGAAGAAAAACAGCGGGGAGGAGGGACGGGGATAAAGGGCAAAAAACAAAAACCAACAAAATAAGCAGACAAAAAAAATCCCTGGATCACCTGCTGAGAAAGAAAAAAGAAAACAAGCAGAAGAAAATGAGAGTAATACAATAAACAACATCACGATGATATATGAGAATATAACAGTAAATACTAAATAAACATTATTGTGCAGCACGTATCGACAGCACAGTGTGCTTTGAGGTAGGAGCCAAAAAGGGTGTAGTTTGTGTGTGTGAGCACCCGTGTGTACACCTGTGAGCATGGACGCGCTTGTTTTTAAAAGGTTCCTTCATGTAATGATCTGCTAGAGCAGACCTTCCCAAAGTGTGGGGCCCGCCCCCTAGGGGGGGCGCAGAGCCATGGCAGGGGGGGCGCGGAATGAAAAGGGGAAAAAAAACAAAACGCTTGGAGACTGCTAGCACGGGCGCCTACAGAAATGCAAAGCAGGAGATGAAGCATCGCCAAATACGTTTCCAAACCAACTTCATTCTGAGCCAAAGACTAGAAAATATGGTGAAGCAAATCTTCCCTTTGGTTTCACCTGCACAGGTGCTGAGGTAGGTCTCCCTGCAGGATTGGTTTCCCTGCGTCAGGAGCAGCGCTGGGCTGTTTAAATCACGGACAAACAGGATCCCACATTCTTGATTTTTAGTTCACAAACACTTGTTGTAATGACTAACTACTCCTGACATGTTGGAGATGTTTGCTCTTTATACAGTAAAGTTACAGGATACAAATAACATCGCGCGAACATTTTTCTGTAAAACAAAGGGGGGCCCAGCAAAAAAAGTTTGGGAACCACTGTGCTAGAGGGTGTGGGGGGGCCCCAGCCCCGTCCTCCAGGGCATGATGCAGGTATGGAGGAGATCAAGACTCCAGACATCCAGAGGCCCCCAGAACACAAGAGACCAAGAAGACCAACAGAGGGGCAGCCGTGCCACTGTCCCAGAAAGAGCTGAGGAGAGTCCCAGATGAGGGTCACTCAGCAGCCGCGGAGCAGAAGCCAGGGGGGGTTGCAGTGACGTGCCCGTGAGCTCCGCCGGCAGCCAGCTGTACCTGAGTGACCGAGCCCCAGGCCGAGAGGCCGAGGGCACCCCACCCCCGAAGTGGCCAGAGGGAGCCCCAGGCTCCAGGCCCCGATAAGCAGCCACCAAGGAGTGAGCCGGTGGGTACCTGGACGCCCACCCCCGGACACAAAGAACCACCAACGCACCGATGTCTGAGGGCGTCTGCCACTGGCAGGGGGAGTGGTGGGGGGAGATAGGCCTCCATACCTTGTCTACATGTATTTAAAATTGAGAGGTGGGCAACGATGCCAGGGGTGAGGTGTACACCCTACATGGGGAGGGAAGGAAGGGAGGGGCAAGTGACCCCTCCCTGGGGCCAGCTCCCCCGCTGACCCCAGTAGGCACCCCCATACTCCGCAACCCGCCAGGGAAAGGGGGCCCAGGCCCATCTGGACCGGGGCCCAGTTCGGCAGCGCCGCCGTGACACAAACGGCTCCCACTGAATATCAATGGCCGTTAATAACTGGCACTTGTGTTTCAATTGAGCGTATGAAACAACTAGTAATGTGTTGCTGGTCCTGGCAAGTTGGCCCTACATTCAAGTTGATGGGATTACTTTCTCATGTATGAAAGCCTGGCTGTGTGAATCCATGATGTTAGGACTGCCACTGGTACACAGCACGCTCAAAGAGAGATCATGAAACATGAAACACCATGAATATGTCAGCAAGGTTGCAGTCTTGATCTTCATGGTGCGACTCCTTTAAAGACAGGCTGCAAAAATCTGCAGCCTTGATGATGAGATGGTTGTTTAGCTGATACATTAAAAAAGCTTTTATGTCACACTGTGAAAGTGACAAATCCCCCACTGTTAATTAATTGCTTCAGCTAGAACTGCACATTAATGTACAACAAGACTGAAACTATCCGAACAAGCAGCTGACAAAAACCAGCACTAATCTTGTTAATTTTAACGAACAAGCAGCTCTGGTTGTGACCTTGCGTGTAGTTTGTCTCGGTGAACGTGACTGATCCTTCTGACACAAAAATGCTTCTGTTGTTTGATCATTTGAATCTATAGAAGCTAAACACACTTTACAATAACAAGTGACATGCCAGCCAATTGCAGTCAGCGCTGAGAAAGTAATCAGTGTTTGATTAGATGTAATGCTTCTTGTATTGATCCCTCTGGGCACCAGGAGGCCACTTCAAGTGCTGTGAATGAGAAGAATTCGATCGTCCGATGAGGTTAAACACAGGCTGTTACTGCAGAGTGGCCTGTCTCGAACAACAGCAGTGACAGGCAGGAATGAGATAACTGCCGGTGATCGGTGGTTGAATCAACGTTTATCCACTTCTGCCAATGTGTCGCTGATATATCAACGGAAATGCTGTCAGGCCTTTTTGGTAGCTTCTTTTTTGGCTGTCGGTGTCAGGACTGATTATTCTTTCAAGAGATTTGCAGACAACTGCGAGATGCAAAAGTCTCACAGGTGCTTTGATTTGATGAGATGTGACAGAATAAAGTCTGAGGAAGAATCTGTAAATATTGGTGCGATGCCTGGTGAGCATAAGACGATTTACAGATAATGCTTTACTTTACTAACAGGTGTGAAAACAGTTAAACAATGACAGCCCTTTGCTAATGATGCTTATAACACTGTTGAGCTCATAGTTTCCAACAAGTTAATTTTCCTTTATTTAAATCAACAGATCCTGATTTCAGCCTTTATTAACACGCGACAAACTCTGTGAATAAGATAATTTCACTTTGTCAGATAATAACATTTGACCTGAGAACCTTCAGATGGATGACATTTCTCTGCCTCTACACAAATAACCGTTTATTTTCCATAATATTCACATCATTTTAAAGCCCGAAGACTTACTTATCTTCCTACATAATTGCTATTTTGGTCGATGCATTTTTGTAGATGCTGTGGCAGTTTTACAATGTCATACCCGCGCCGCCGCAGAATCGCCTTCCAGACAAATGTTCCTTTAACTTTGGGAACAGGTGGTAGTCACCGGGTGCGAAGTCCGACTGTAGGGGGGGCGGGGATATAGTTCCAGCCAAAGTTTTGCAGGAGAGCGATAGTTTGACGAGCGACGTGTGGACGCGCAGTGTCGTGGAGAATGCTGCCACAGCGTCTACAAAAATGCATCGGCCGAAATGGTGATTATGTAGGAAAAAAGCCTTCGAGCTTTAAAATGATGTAAATATTATGGGAAATAAATGGTTGTTTGTATTTCTAAAACAAGAGGAGACCTTACTTGACCTTTCCCTCGTAGATTGTTAGGCCTGCCTTTTCTTTTGTCCTCCACTTGTTCAATTTCAGATGTTTTTTGTGATTTATTAACCTAAAAATTAAAATTAAAATTGCTTCTATATGAAGACAACACTGGTTCATTTCTTGAGTTAGGTGAATTTATTTTATGTTTGAATGATTCATGGGTCAGTGTTAAGTAGCTCACACAGCAAGCAAAGAAGAAACCGTCTCGGAAATGGAAATAAAAGTGAACTAAAAACAGGTAGAAGAGCAGCAATCGTCCTGAAAAACCTTAAACCACTTAAACAGTACTAGATTTTTTATTTTTTTTGGGGGGGGTGTACGTAAACGTAATATAAAGAAATGAGGAGTGGCTCAAGACTTTTGCACAGCATCGTACATTCTTATGTTTATTCAATCCACAGGGGCCATTTCATATTGAGGCATCTGAAGGCACGTTATTATCACACGGTAACGACCCCATGATATTAGAGAGGAAGCCATAACAATCCTGTGATGAGCAGCTTGAAAATATTTACAGCAGCAGCAAATTGCACACAGCTAGGATATAATTATGTTGTTGATGCTGAGAAGATGTTTAAACTGCACATTGAAATAACACAATTCTCATTTTTATTTTCTCAAGTATTACAAACTTGATGCTTAAAAAAACAAAACCCTAATCTTTGCTGGTTCTTGATGTGTTAGCGGATCAAATTTGCTGTGAGCCACAGGAGGTCATGTTGGATACGGCATGTTCTGCATTAGTTTGTTAGGTCATGAAGTGTCATTCATTAGATTTAAATGTGAGTAGTGTTTCCAGGGTTTCTGCTATTTTGCTTGGTTAACAAAGCACTTTCCATCTGCTGCTTCTTCTGTGCTTGCCCACTGCTAAGGCACCGGGGAATTTATTCCCAACTCTCAGCATGAATAGAAAGTAATGCAGAATGAACCATCGTGTGAGCTTACTACCATAACCTTATTCACATGGTGATGAATCATGGTAAAATTAACTGAACAGATGTCAGGTGAACAATTGAAGTTAAAGTGGTGTTAGGTTTAAAATGTCTCCTGGCTTCATACTTAATAGTTCTACTAACTCTAATGAGCTGTTATCACAATGGGAACTAAAGAACACCTTATTCCCCAGTCACACTGGAGACCGCAGCATGACCAACATTTTGGGACTGTGTGCAGGATAATGATTTACCTGCAGGACATAGGCACTCATAAACTTCTCCCTTGTTTTTATTTTTGTTTTGTTTTGTTTTGTTTTGTTTTTACAGTAATGTAACGAGAATATAATTACTCGCTACCCAGTTGAACCGACTCGCAAAGAGGCACACTGCAGATGAGCTGCGCTAATGGCCATCGTGGGGTCAATCCTTTGATTGCACAGTGAAGTCCAGGATACCTTGGCTTCCTTCATTAGTTTAAGGTGAATAATAGACAGAATTAGATTTAAAAACAAGTTTAAAAATAAGGGTTTGTTTTAGGGCAGGTCTTGTATCAGGGAAAAGTGTCTTCTGCAGATCGGACGTTCACTCGTGACATCAACATCATGATGACAGTGAAAATGCTCAGCTTAAGGCTTCGCAGCGTGACATGACGAACCAATGGGCCACACTATGGTGGCTATGTTCATCTATCATACACATCCTGTGCATTAAACTGGCAATCTCTCCAACTTTATGAGGATGAAACAACACCGTCTCATTTAAACTGAACTTGCACCGTTTATTTGAACCAAAACAGTATTTTACCCAAACAACATTGTTGCACTACAAGAGCTATAATTCAGACTGAAAGAAGCTATTTTGGTGACAGGAAGTGGTTTTGAAAACATCTATCAAATATGTGGGTAAAGAAAAATGTTCCTGCCTCTGAGTTTTATGTCTTTGTGTTACAGTGTACAGACACGAGCGATAAGAGGTGAACCTAAAAGCAACTCCACACTTCCAAACCAATTCTGTGAAAACTCATCTTGCAGTCCGGACCTCGGTGGACCTCATCAACCTCGACATACAAAGGGCATGAAACACTCCTTCAAGCAGCTCATATGGTCCCTGTACAGTGTGCGGCCACCCTGTCCGAGGGATTAGAGCAGGCTGCAGAAGCAGAATAAACGATCTCAGTTAGGGGGGCTGCGGCGCTGCAGTTTATGGAAAAATGAAAAGCTTGTGATGGTGTCTTTGAGGGGTGACCACTTGCAGATTGCAGTACCCAGTGGGGTGCCATTCGGTTTGTTCCTATCTCTGCCCTGCACAGGTGGGTGGTGGTGCAGATCTTTCTTTTCCCCGCTCTGCTTTTTCCTCTCGCAGTCTTTAGCTGGGTTTGATATGGCAGAGCCCCAGCTAAATAATCACAGCTCAGACAGGGGGGTGTACAATCCTTCACCCCAGCATCCAGGGATTTGGAAAAGTTGTCTCAAGGGAGGATGGTGGTGGTGGTGGAGGTTTGGATGCCCGGCGAGTGTAGCTTCATAGACGATATATGTGGAATAGGATCAAAAGGGAGGATTTTGGCCGAGCAGCGGTTTTCACAGTGGTGTTCGGCTGAGTGGCTGTTTCTTAGCCGCCTGTGTTTTTCTTTTTCTCGCCATTTTTTTATCTCTTCTTCAAACTCTTAGGCTTTGTGATCTCTCCTTCAATCCACTCTTTTCATCTCAGTCATTGTTCCTTTCTTCTTGCCCCCGTTTTCCTGTGAGCGGCGGCGACACTGGGGCTTTCAGTTTGGATCCTCCTGCTGAGGGCTTGTCCACGGGCATCAAATCAGCTTTACTCAATTTTGCTGACAGCTCACTCTGAAATGTCAACAGTTGCTTTTCTTCTCATCCGCCACCACAGTCTGTAATTACTCTCATCATCACCTTCACTATTATTATCATCATCATCGTCGCTATCATCTTTAATCATCATCCCTGTTTTGAACATTCAATCTTTCTTTCAGCATGCTTGTCAAATCAAAGCAGTCATTTCCACAGCATTACCGACTGATTCTGTCTGTGACTGCACACAGGAAAACAGGATGGAGAAATGCCTTTTCAGATTTCTAAGCACCACTTTAAGACCAAAACAACATCGAAATAGCAGGTTGTTTGCAAATTGCAGTTAGCAGTCTCTAGGTAAACACTGTGACTACTCAACATTCAACACGTGCTGCACTTGTAGAATCTGTTTGCAGCTTCCAAACAAGCACCCGTGATGACAAGAGGTGAAATCGTTTGGCACTGGGGACAAAATGACATATGTCATTGCTTAGAGGTGCACTCTGTGGGCAAGAAATGATAGATTAGCTTTCCATTGCTGCCTCAGGTATTTTCCTGCTCATTTACAACAGAACTTTGTCAGCCTGAGCCTGCTAATTTCAGACAGACTCATCCAAACCTGAAATGGTGCATAATTGCACAATGGGGAGAGTTGTGTACCAGAGAGTGGAGTAACGAGCTGATCCTTCAATCAGCGCTGCCCAGCACACATCATCACTCTGCACAGCTCATCTATAATTTAGAAAGATGATTTATTCTGTCAAAGAATTAGGCTTCCAGTGATTCAGGTATGTTAAATACAAAGTGCCTATAATAATACTCATCATCATCCAGAAGGAGCACAAATTAAATCTTTTTTTTTTTAAGAAGGTGCATCATTTTTGCAGGGCTGTAACCTTTAACTGCGTTGCTTTTTCTTAGGTTTACTTGGCTGATGTGGGTTTGACTAAACAACACCATTTATTTATTGCAGCTTTGGTTTCATGCATCATGTCTGAGAATAGATTTGGTATCAGGATCATGTGGTAATAACTGGGATTCATGTGTTATACCGTACTCTTCATTTCTTAGTTTGTTTGCATATTTGTCACACTTATGTGCTTCAGACCGTCCGAAACATGTTAATATACAAAATGCAGTTTTTTAAAAATTGTTATTTCATTTATTAAAGATTAAAAAAAAAAAAGTTATCCCAACCCACCTGTGCTAAAACAGCCCGTTCTCACTCCCGAGGCGCAACATGCCGACTTTTTGTCACGTCCCGCGGCGTTCCTGAGGAACGCGGAAGGAGACCTTCGGCGTTCTTATGGTACGCGGCGGGTTATGGCCGAAATCCAGTGCAATGACGCTCCCACGGTAATAGACGTTCCAGCCCTGTATTCCAGCCCTAAA
Organism: Neolamprologus brichardi; assembly: GCF_056152115.1. NCBI lineage: Eukaryota > Metazoa > Chordata > Actinopteri > Cichliformes > Cichlidae > Neolamprologus > Neolamprologus brichardi. Next base: position 34,795,510 of record NC_142105.1, read on the forward strand.
CCTAACCTTATCCCTAGCCCTAACCATAACCTTACTCGTGACCTTAACCATGACTTTGATGACGTTAAATAGCGTGTTTCTAAGCGATTTGAAGGAAAAGAGCGAACATGTGTAGATTGAGTCCAGACGGTTCTCATGTTTCCTCATTTTTCCGAGGTCGTCATTTAGGAACGTGGTGGGTAGCCGAAAACGTAATATGTTGACGATTTGTCACCTAGCGTAAAATGTTACTCTGTGGGAGTGAGAACGTGTTGGCTAAAAAGTATTTCCCCCTAAGCCCAATAACTGGCTGTGCAACAAGTACTGCAGTCAACAATGTCCAGTAGCTGACAGTTAGTCTTTCACATTTCTGTCAAGGGATTTTGGGCTGCTCTTCTTTGCAGAATTATTTTTATTCAGCCACATCGCAGCATTTTAAAGACTAAATAACCTATTTAACCTTAACAGGAGTTAAGTTCGAACGTTGACTAGGTCAAAACCTTCATTTAGTTTTGTGAGCCATCCAAAGTGGACTTTCTGCTGTGTGTCTGATCATTGCTGCATAACTCAATCTTCAGCCTGGACATTTTACTTGACATGCGTCTCTCTTTCTGTCCAATCACCCTATTTGTCCAGTACTTTGGCCATGATAACTAAAAAATTTGACCTGCTAGACGAAAACAGTTTCAGATTTGCCGTCAGCAAGTGAAATTTTTTGTGGTAAAAATCCCAAAAGCAAAATGCTGATCAGTGTAATCCGTATGCGTAAATGCTGAAGTGCAAACAGGTGACTACAGAACAGTTCGGTGTTCTCCACAGAGGTAGCCGTTTCCTCACTTGGAAGATAACGGGATGATGGATCATTTGATACGGTAGTGTTTTAGAAAGATGTGGTCATGTGGCTACACAAATGGGGGAGAGTCATTTTCTCAACAGCGGGGGGCTCTTGCTGCTCAGAGACCAGCAGTAACTGTGTGAACGACACCCTAATGCCCGCATGTCTGCACTAGCTGATACACGCCTGCGTCCGGCCGTCATTTGTTTCAGCTTTGAGGCACGAATGGTTTTAAATCAGAGCGTTGATAAATATTGTGAAAGTGTGATCGTAAGTCTGTTTATTGTAGATGTTGATATAAAACAGCTCTTTTTATGCACAGGAGGGCACACTGTGTTTTTACGAGCTGCACTGCTTGTCGCTGTGATTAAGGATGTGTTAGACTATAAACTTTTACAGCACAGGAATAATTGCTTGCTGTTTTTAGGAATATTACATCTCTCCAAAGGGAGCTAAAAAAACCTGCAATGAACCATGGCTCGATGCTCTGTGATTGTTTGTTGAGAAAGATCGACATAAATCACGCCGGGCATAAAAAAATCTTTGATAGGACCGTTGAATTATATATAGCGTGCTGTTTATTTTGTAAGCTATCAAAGAGCACTTATTAATGATGTAAATGTCACAATAATTGGCAGCATTTGATAAGCCTTTGCTTTCAAAAATAGATGTGAAACGACTGAAGGTCACTGGAAGGATTAAGAAAGATCTCAGATGCATGCAGTTCTTTTATTCCAGTCAACAAAACACCAAGTGCAGGTTTATCACCTTTTCATGCCTCTAATGTAAATTTATATGATTCAAGTTTTATAGCTTTACTAATTACCAAAGATGAAAGAGAAACCACTCCCTACAAATCACATTATCCTCACAATCTATTTAGTTTGGGCACCATTACATGTGTTCTCATTACTCAGTCCTGGATCTGCTCTGCATGTCCAACAAACACAGTAACTATAACCATTTATTTATTTCAAATATTTGAATCCTTTTAAACAACGTATTTCCTCAGAAATCTGAAAATATTATTGCAGCAGAGTGCAGCCTTTGTGTGAACGGGGGAAGAAAACAAAGCACAGACACACTTATCACCAAATGTTTAATTTACTGGGAAAACATGTCAAAAATTAGTTTTTCTATGTGCAAATGTTCGCTGTCACAGCACGATCAGGAAGTCCTTCTTGTTTGTGTTGTCTGAACTCTTGATGTTGTGTTTACAACCTGCAGGAAAAAAGACATTTTTAACACACTCGGCCACTGCTGGTTTCCACAATGAGGATGGACAGGCATACACACACGCACGCACACACACACACACACACACATATACACACACACACACACACACACACACACACACACATACACATATACACACATATATACACACACACACACACACACACACTCTCCCTGGTCTGGTAAACAGATGTGGGAGCAGTTACACTGCACAGTCCTGACATGCAGCACCGACCCTGCAATCAAACTGCAGGCAACATGATTAACAACTTATCTGAACTCACTCAAGTTGCTGGAACGTCAGCCAAGAAGTCGTCGGCTGTACTCGGTCGTTTCAGTTGACAACTGCAAGACAAGTTGATTACAGCATTTCAACGTTTCTTAAAAAACTGCGAAAACAGAGAAATAAACATCTTAAAGCTGTTTGTGGATCCAAGCATGTTTTTTGTTTTGTTTTCTTGGATGTTTATTATTAAGGGTTTCTTTGTGTTTAAGTTCAGTCCAGAAATCTGTAGAAAGTCATGAAATACAGACTGTGGCTGTTACAAGACAGCTCTATGGTTGACAGCTTAAACACAAGCTGGTTCAGCCTATTGTCCTCCACAAATATACCCATTAAAGCTCCGTACAACAGAGCGAGGTTGACAGACTGGTTCAGCTGATTTTGAAGGCAGATGTAGACACTGATATTTGAGATTTAAAAATTGTATGTTGATTATGATTTTAAATAAGGAGTCATCTGTATAGACACAACAAATAAATAAACTTAGAAGATTTATTTGTGTATGAATGACTGTGTGTTTATACAACTTGGATTAAACTCGCTGACACAGAAATATCAAATGAAAATAGTCTCCTACAGGAGAAAGTAACCCACCTAACCCATCTTTGAATAGAAAGCTGCTGGAAAACTAGAAAACACTTGACAATATAAACTTGTGAAAAAGACACAGATGTATTCTAGAGAGGCTGAAGGAGAATGCCATTTGTTGCTAGATTAATCGCTGTTATTTTAAAAGTCAGCCCCGTCACCACCTAACCCAAGCCCTGCCTGTCACGTTTCCCACCTGGAAGCCGTCAGCATCGTTCAGCTGCCGCTCAGACCTCAGAACTTGCATATTAAAACCATCGCCTTTGTTCTGCTCTATAAATCTGCTGCAAACTGAAGGGTCACTGCAACCTGAGACTGCAGCAGGTGGAACTATATCATGTGCTACTGCACTGAGCTCACCCAGAGCAGCTCAGAGCAAAGCAAGCAACACGATAGCCACTTAAAGTGCAAGACAGTGGGGAGAGAAATTACAGTGAAAGACTCGCCGCAGAGGGAGCTTGTTGTGTTCCTTTATTTAACTTAAAGTACTTGACAGTTGAAGCATTTAGCCACGATTAATGCAGAACTATATGAGAAGCAATGCCTTTCTTGTGCACATTATATCCTTAGTCATTATGAACAAAATAGAACAGGTGCATGTAGCCAGTTTTACTTTTTACAGTAACTAATAAGTATGATTCATCTGTGCACAGTCTTGGTTCCTTTTTGCTAGAAATCTACACATTTGCATGTTATATCTGTCCATTTTATAAACAAGAACTACATATCATTTTAAGATAATCCCCAGCATGACCATTTATTATTCCATTTTTGGGGGATATCAAAATGATGGTTGGTGTTTTTTTTTTTTTAAGCAAATTTAAACTCTAAATTTTATGTTGAACTTGCGCGTATTTAAAAACTCCATATTCCTTCCAGCTATTTGAACAAAACAAAAACTGCTCAGGAAAGGCTTGAAAATATCCCTCATTACAAAAAAAACCCAATATGGGATGACAGGCTGGAAGCATTTGTTCAGTTTACGTGGAATCACCAAATATCTGTGGCTATAAATTAGAAATACCAACATGTTGTATTTAAAAACGTGAAATGGGTGAGCTGTGCTACACAGTAAACCTAATAAGTGTGCGACACAACATGAGGAATTTTACATGACACATGCTCATTTGTCTCCTTGGAGAGGCACCACTAAACAGGTTGCACACAAGCTGCAGTACTTGTGCAGTGTGTCGCCTGGGATGCTGCCATCTGTTTGTGCACAGAAGACTGTATCTCTTTGTTAGAAGACAAACTGTTACTGGAACTACTTTATGTTATAATCACTGCGTAAGCGCAAACAGCTAAAAGTGAGAAAGCAGAAACTTTTCATTTGAGCTCGCAATAAATCCCACAACTGTCAGCTTCATTGTGACTAGCTGTAGGAAATGAGTCACCAGGTGTGTTTTCTTAAGATTACATTTTGCAGCCCCAACCATGCTTCAGTGCACTGGAATATGGATTTAATGTGCTTTGATGTTGTGCTCAGCTGACCTCATTACACACACCTGGGAGAGCAAGTTTTATTTAATGTCTATTATAGTTGTGCTTGTTCTCAAGTTGCATGACCAAACAGTCACCGGTGTGTAAACGTGTAATTAAAGTGTCAACAAATGACATGCAGCCAGTCACAGAGGCCGTGTGGTGCACACATGCACACATGCTAAACAGCTTTAAAGGCGCTTTACTGTGCATACTGGAGGTTGTCACATGTGAGGACCGGTATTTTAGACCAAAACAAAGAGTCACCTTTAGCAGCTGGTAAGGCTCTAAATTGTGGTGAAGCCAGACCAGCATGGACTTGTCGTGGGTTATCCCTCTCTTTGTGTACATTTTTCTTTTTTTTGGAAGTGAAAATTAGGTTTCTTTGTTTGAAGAAATTCATTCAAGTCATTTAAAACTGGACATTCCAGTTTGATGTGTTCTTGCTTTTTACAATGCAGCGTGGGATGCTTTACTGTCTATATGATATACTGCAGGATTTAGATGCATTACCTATGGAAGGGACCTAAAGCGAGTTTTCAGTCTAATGAAGCACCTCTCTCTTTACCTGATTCGTTATAACAGGAACTTGAATAACTGAGGGCATGATCAGTTAAAAGTGGTTACATGGACTCAGTATTGCACAAAGTACTGTAGCAATTTAAATTATATTTGCAACATGTTTGAGCTTTGCCTTAATAACACCACCGAAGAAGGATGAAGTTACAGCAGGGCAAACACATGTGCTTCAGGAATTCAGTTAAAATGCAGAAAATGTACAAATGTTTTTATGCTTGATGCTAATTAGGTGCCAAGTCTGTTTTATATTGCAGGAATTGTAGCGAATGGAGCACAGATTAGAAGATTGATCGACCCATTTTGTAGGCATTTATCACCGAGAATATTAAATCAATAAATTTAATTTCACTTTAATCTGGACAAAAACTTATTTCCACATCTCCTGCACTGGGCTTTGGGACAGTGTCGGACCTTAAAGTTCGAAACTGCACTGAGACTAAGTGGAAAAACGGATACAAACATATTGACTCCCAGGTGAACAATCCAACAAATTAACTGGCAGTTTGTCCCGTGTCTTTTCTTGCAGCAACACTTGAGCCTATTCTTTAGATCTGTTCCTTTGCTGATGTCTCTTCGTGTCAGCAATCAGTTGGTCCGTTTTGTGCAGAAAATGTGTCAAACTATGCATCAAATACCTTCTTTTATGTGAGCACACACAGCAAAAAGCCTGGGTTGACAAAAGAAGTTGAAAACCACCAGTGTGATACCTCTTCTAAGAGGTTATAGCTGCTGACACAAAGAAAAACTGAATATGTTCATATTACACTCCTCAGGACCAGATACCCAGCTTATTATTTGCTAAGGATGACATCATTCCTGCAGACAATCACACAGAAAATTGTTTGTTAAAAATGTTACATCTCATATATAGAACTTCAACTTAAATTCTGTGAAATTGCAGTAATGCTGGAGATGGATGCATTTACAGCACTTTCATGATCTTTACTGAACCAAAGAAGCACTTTGAGGAGAAATCTTTTTTTTTCAGTTCTTTTGGGAACATTTTGCTTTTTCACTTTTATCCATCAAATCTCTGCCCCAGTGTGGTGAGGGTAATATCAGTAATGACATACTGCATAAATAGGCAATTATAATAATTACTAGCACCCACCTTTCTCTATTCAGAAAGTTCCTGTGTAATAAAACCCAACTTTAATATTCCATCTGCTTTTAGTCAGAGAGGGAAAAGCTTTTTTTAGTGAGTTGGACCTTTTTTTTACCTCTCTGTCTTTTCTATAACTTCTCACCTTCTTAACACTTCTTACCGTTTCACTATATATCTATGTACTTACCTTCAGATATAAACTGCTAACGCATGTACACATATTAGCTTGTTTACGTATTACATTTATGTGATCATGTCTGTTAAAATATTTGGGACCCAAAGGTCATTCATCAAAACCTGTGTTAGTGGAAAACGATCCTTACACTGCCTCGCAGTTCTTTTGTTTGAGTACCGTGATGCTGGCTTAGCTGATGTAATGAAAATGTTTTTTAGTTTTTTAGGTTCACCTTGGACATTTTGCAGTGTGCCCTGATTTTAATTTGCTGCATAGCCCAGATCAATGTTATTTAATCTCGGCTAAACTTCATCTTGTTATTCTCTGCTGTTGGGCTGTTGGGCTGCAAATGATTTTATCATGATCAGTCTTCATCAGGAGGAAAGTGTGTTTTACCACATTTTCCTCCTGAAAAATATCTCACAGTACCTTCCCGTCACCTCCTCTCTGATCTTTTTTAAATAGTAAGCAGGTCAAGCAAACAACACCTGCTCTAATTACTTAGCTTGGAACAAACAAATAAGTTCGGCACAAGATGACCTCTCATTAACGAGCCACCGTCGACTACGAGAAGGTGGACAAAGTCTGGAAGAGAAAGACTCAGTTTCTGAGAAGAGGAAACGTTTCTCATCAGCACTGCCCTGCACACACTAATGATCCCAGGAAAGATCACACAGACTAAGAAAAGACCCTTTTTAAATCAGATTAAAAGATTCCTGAGCTTTCTCCTGGTTGAAGCAGGAGACATCTTGGTGATGATTCGTCGTAATTCAAAGGTCTTTGTTTGATCTTTAGGAAAATGGCAGAATGCAACACCTTCTTTTCAGAAGGCCTCATTTTCAAGTCTGTAAGCCATTAACTCGCTTCCAGGTTGAAAAAAATACGATTAAAGAGGGGCTAGAAACTGTACGTCCACTGCATTGCACAGCATTAGTGAAATGGGGATGATGAAGAGACTCAAACTTTTGATCATTCATTTCCCTGCACATGTTCACTTTCTGTACTTTCCATCAACAAAAAAAGGTGATCATCATGTGGATCTGTGAATGTCAGGTGGAGTCTAAAGCATCGTGCACGGCTGGATGCTCGCTCTGTGATGCATTTCCGAGGTCACATTTTTTGACTTCCCTAGTGCCCAGTATGATCTAGATGAGATCAGTGGTGTTCGTCTGTCCTGCAGACCAGTTTTTGTGTCTGCAGACCTGTCTTCAGCGCCATACTGAGCAAACGACCCCATTCCTGTTTCCCATCTATACTTCCAGCACAACACCGACAACTGCGTCCTCGTGAAATGTCCTAATGATATAGCAATTAATCAATCATGAAAGTGACTGATTGAAGAAAATAAGAACAGCACTGTAGCCAGAGAAAAACCTGAGCTCCGTCTCTGTGAGCACCACCACTCTGTTAACTGAAGTCACGAAATTAATTTCTTCACAAATAACATTTTAACCACCAAAGAAAAAATTCCTTATAAACATCTCACAGACTTAACATTGCGTACAGCTACTTTCAGTACCACTGATATTGTTTTCCCTCTATTGATCTTTCTGAGTTAACTTGATAGTAACTAGAACTGTAGAATGAATTAATAACTTCCTTTAAACCATTGAGGTGTCTTTTAGACCCCATCCCTACAAGACTGCTCAAAAAGTCCTACGATTGCTTCAATCTTCAATGTGATCCATCCTTCTCAATTTACACAGGCCTTCAAGCTGGCGGTAGTTAAGCCATTACTCAATAGTAATGATTAGTTGTAAAACAACTAACTAATCTGCACAGGACTGGTTTATTTGAAGAGTTTCGGTCAGGTTTCAGAGCTCATCACAGCACAGAGACAACATTAGTGAGATGATCTTCTAGTGGCCTCTGACAGTAAACTCTGTGCTCTCCTAGCAGACCTCAGTGCAGCGTTTGATACTGTTGACCATAATATGTTATTACAGTGATTACAGCCTGCTGTTGGTATTAAAGCTACAGTGTACGAATCATTTATCTAACAGACTCCAGTTTGTTCATGTAAACAGTCCTCGTCACACAGAAAGGTAATGATGTTCCACGCTAGGACCAAACAAACATACTAAGCTTTTAAATGAGTTACCAGACACACTTGGGCCCCCAGTCAAGTCTAAATGTGGGAAGTTCTCTATGAGCCGTATAGAGATTCATTTTTCACTTGTACTAAAGTCTTAACAATTTGGTGCCTGTATAGGTTTCCAATCTGTTCCTGTGAAATGCTGCTAATAATTTGTCAGCTCCTCACTGTGAAGACAAATCTTTGAATCCCCAAACATGTCAAATTATCCAGTTAACTTTCTAATACTTCCTGAGAATAAATCAGGCGGAAATTGTTCCACTTTGCAACTTCCTTGTCTCAGCTTTGTGTGCGTCTACACAGCAACTCTGATTTTTCTTGGATAGTGTTGGTTTCCTCCCCTTGTTTGGACTTCATCAAAGGATGTTATAATAGTGAACACCTATCCTGTGCATAGCCCGGCTTCCTTACATTTACTACACACAATACATTTTTAAACGTATGGGTTTATTTATTTTGCCTTTTCTCTCAGAGGGTACAGTCAGGATTCACTACCCCAGAGTTCAACCTGTTCTTACTGCAATGACTTTGAAATGTTTCTTTAAAACAGTTTTCCACAGAAACACATCCATCCACCAAGCCTCTGTAACTGAAAAGAGAAAGTGAATTATTGCTCTCAGCTTTAGAAATCTGTGCACGGTGGGAGTGATGGCTCTCTTTTTGTTTCAGATCTGTTTGAGTGATTACATTATATCTCACACCGTGTCCTCTGACGCAGGGTCAAGGTACAGCACAGACGAGCCTCCGTTTCCTCTCCGAGTAAAGTGGGCTCACTGTATCAAGCTTTTCACCACAGATGCATCTTGACTAATGGAAACACCTCCAGCACATTATTGTATCTCATATCCCCATGGTGGCAGACTGTAAACCATTAAACAACACAGTCACAGTGTTATTTATACTCTAAGCACTAAGAGCAAAAGCGGGGACAGGAGAGTGTTTTCAAGGTGTCCTTAATGGCTCGAGCTCATGTTCACGTAACACTAACTTTAAAGCCTGTGGAAGTAAGTTTTACTACTCATTGAATTTGTTTACTTACACCTGCAGCTAACAAAACAAGTCGATCAGTGTGCCGTTAGGCGCTGTGGGGAAAACAGACAAAGGGAAACAAGTAGAAACGTATCTTTAAAAAAACAATATGAGTCCCACTAATGAGGTCAAACCAGAGGTCACACATGTCCTTTCTTGAAGTTGAAGTAGACGAGACAGTACTGTTACACACTAGTAAATGCTTTCTTTTTTATGATTACAACTTGCTTGACTCCTAATTTGTTTTTCACCACAGTGGGAAGTAATTCCTCACAGAGAAAATGGTTGTAATGATTCAAGTTTCGATTGGCAGAGGTGGACTGTCAATGTGTTTCCTGTCTGTATTTTAATGGCTTCCCATACTGTTGAAACAACAGTTCCCTCTTTGTCTTCTTGTGTCCACTTGTTATTGACCAGTCCAGAGGTCAAAAAGCATGTCCCACTCCTTCTCCATGTTGACTTTAGAGTCTCTGAAATGCAGACAAACAGGAAAAGCTGGGTCCAGTGTGTGAAAGGTGGGAGTTGATTTACATTAATTTGTTGGAAACACTTTACACTGGACTCTGGTTAACAAAAGAATAGATTATATAATATTATTTATTATTTATTCCATTTTGCACCAAAGTACCTTTTTCAGTACAGAATGTACACCATATTATTCATGTATCTGAATGTTTCATCCTCTAAAAGGCTTCATTCACTATTATATACATATGTTGATATGTTGTTACCCAGCATAAGAAAACGTGCAAAATTACCATCAGATTTATGAAACATGCACAATGACTAACTTTATTCTCACCACCATGCATACATTAGTAAATCACGATCAATCTATATCAGTGGGTTTCTGCTGGCTACTTGCAGTCATCATGCTGTCATGTCCTGTTCTCTGCAGAGATGCTCCCCTTATAAAAAACAGAAAAGAAACCCAAAAGAAAAAAAGCAATGGCATCAGATTTGAAACATGAAAGCAAAGCCTAACAAACCATTAAAAAGGGAAGAAAGCAGGTGGAGGACAAGCTGCACCCTCTGATCCGCCAGCCGAGGATGAGAAACAAACTGCAGTAATAGAGAAGCCATCCATATTCTCCAGCATCTGTGATGCTGCCAAGAAACTATGATAACACCCAGCAAGCAGAAGTTATTTTAAATGAATGAATAGAAGATGAATGAAATAACTAAATGAATACAGGAATGCTATAGGAATATTTTTGAAGCTGAAGTTGAAGCCTATAAATTTTCAGCCTCACCTTGTTTGCGAATGAGGTCCAGTGTCTTTGTTATTTCACATTAGCTCTATACTTGTTCATCAGCATTAGGCTGAACATTAAGTTACAGCAGAAGGATGAAGCTGTGAGAGCTCTGACTCCATCTGAAGATACAGAACAAACTTTAGGAAGCTCATCACTGAAATATTGAGTCCTTTTATTGTAAAGCAAACAGGATGACTTGTCTACAGGTCCACTGAGGACACTGGGCATATTTACAATAACTCCAGCTCTTGAAAGTTGAAATACTACAGTTACTAAGCAACAGCAGAACACACTTTACTCGCTACCTTTGGTGTTTGCAGACAACAAAGTTTTCTCCTTGATTTCAGCACATTTCTGTGATGTAGCCACAACACGTGATAGAAAGGTTTGAAAGGTTCGTGTTGGTTCATATAATATGTCAAAGTAGCATTATACTTAAAAATTAGGCTGCAATGTCTAAGCTTCTTCAACAAAGTTAGATTCTGTATGTGTACATGTTCTATTTTTGTTTTTGTTATTTTTAATACATTTCCAAGAATTTGAAGCACTTTTTTTTCACTATGCCATTAAATGTGTGCAGAAGATTGTAGTTATAAAAATACATTCAATCCATTTGGAATAAAGCTATAACCTGACAAAATGTGGATGCATATTACATATTTAATGATTTTCATATGGTGGTTGACCTTGACTGGTCCAATCAGGGTTACGGCTAAATTATGTTCTTAATCACCTCAACAATCATGTTCCACCTTTAAGCTCCACGTTTATGTTTTACATGTCTGTGTCTGATGTGTTGCACAGTAAATCTATTATCCATCCTCTTTCAACGTAAAGAGATTAATTGATGTTGATGCCTATTTGTTTTCTTTTTTCACATTTCATTTCAGAGATTTCGATTTGTCTGATCAAACAGGAAGTCTCTCTGAATTTGACCTGAGGCTGATAGCGGGTACTTACCTCAGCTGTCAACCTCAGGAAATAAAATGTATGTAATCATTGTCATTTCATAGCAAATGAGTCTGTCCTTTATCCTGTTTGCAACCTTGTAGGTGCAACATAAACAATAATATTTTTTGGAATATGTACCTTTGAGTGATCGTCATCCAACTTCTCTGTAAAGAGGAAGCGAAGCTTTAAGAACTGAGATCCTGTTTGGAAATAATCCTTCCCTGAGGGCAAAGCAACTCGTGCCAAGTCTCCGCTCAACTAGATGATCAGAGGAAATATGTCGTAGCCTTTCTGTCTGCCTGGGAAAGATGTAACACATGTTCATACTCGAGCGTTTCAGCTTTCATGATGTTTTTAAATCTGGTCTGGCCTCGGATTGAATCTGTTAGCGTTTTCTGTTGGTGCCTGGCACTTAAAATGAAATGAAAGAAAAAAAATCAAAAGATGTTGAAGGACTCATTCGCTTGAAGTATCTCTTTTCAGTATGTCATTGAAAGCATTTAAGGCAAAAATATTTCCTCTTCAATCCTGGAATGTGAATTTCTGAATATTTCCAGATACTACAGGATCTCTCTACCCTGAGAGGTCCTTAGTCCATTCCTCGAGTTAGAACTGCAAAGACAGACGCTGGACAATATAAACGATTTTAAAATGTGATTGTACGTAGTAGTTCACATTTGTGTTCATAATGGATTGGATTTATATAGCGCTTTACAATGCCACTATTCATTCACTCTCACAGTCACACACTGGTGGAGGCACAGCTGCCCTGGGGCAGACTGACAGAGGCGAGGCTGACATATCGCACCATCGGCCCCTCTGACCATCACCAGTAGGCGGTAGGTGAAGTGTTGCCCAAGGACACAACGACCAGGACAGAGAGCCCGGGGATCGAACCGGTGACCTTCCGGTTACCAGAGATGGGTAACGCGTTACTGTAATCCGATTACTTTTTTCAAGTAACGAGTAAAGTAAGGGATTACTATTGCAAAAACGGTAATTAGATTACCGTTACTTTCCCGTAGGAACGCTGCGTTACTGCGTTACTAAAACCGTGATTTTTTGCGAGAATGTCTCATGACAGTGACATAAGCGAGTGCGACGTTCGTGACAACAGCTGTGTGCAGATCAACAATGGATCATATATCGAGTGCAGAGAGAGTATGAGCGTGCAGCGTTTAAAGCGTGGAAGTACTGACCTTACTTTGAGTTTGATTCCATAAAAAGTGACAAAAACATTAGTGTCCGTTGTGCGTGGGAAGAAAACTTCTTTTTACAGCGAAAAAACCCCTAAACTTCCAAACAAGCACCGAGTAGCTACGACGTAATGGGAAACTCACAGAGAAACTCGCGGATTCTTCCACTGACCGCTGCACACCTGCACCAGGGTAACCCTCCGCCTACCCCACTCCTGCTTTACAGGTGAAAATAGAGCAACAGGACCGCTAGTCTTTGACTTTATTTATTTTCTGCTGTGTTTTACTTGCATCTATTTGAAAGACTGAGTGTAAACACACAAATATTTTATTTTATGTGCTGGAATGTGCAGAAAATAGGTTTAAATGTTAAACTAATTTCTTCCAGTCAGAGAATGTTGCAGATAATTAAATGTTTGCTTGATGCATAAAGTTAAAAGATTAAAACGAATAAAACAAGTTTTAAAAAGAGACTTTTCCATTTGATTACATTTTGTATGATGATTATGCAGAAAAAGTAGAATTGGGCTGAAAGATCTATCACTTTATCACCTATTCAGGTTGTAAATCGTGTTTTTAAAAAGTAACTAAGTAACTAAGTAATTATTACTTTTGAAAATAAGTAATCAGTAAAGTAACGGGATTACTTTTTGGGGGAAGTAATCAGTAATTAGTTACTGATTACTTTTTTCAAGTAACTTGACCAACACTGCCGGTTACAGATCCCCCCTGAGCCACGGTCGCCCCCGTTCTGTGTGCTTTCAAGCATTTATGTGATTAAGTCTGTGAAATGTTGGCTAGTTAAAGTTTATTATCTTCGATGAAGCAGATGAATTGTGATTCTCTCTTCACTGAGAAACTCTTCGCTCTTCTGTAAATGGATCTCGCTCTTCACCAAAAAATGATGCTATTACAAACTAAATATATCAGTTGGAGCGGCTTTGGTGTGTATAGGTGTGTATTTAGTGTGCGTCTGTATAACTGTCGCTGTGGGTTTTTATGTGTGTTTGTGGCTGTCAGAAGTGCTTCGCAGCCTGCTGGGACTGAACGGGAGTGAAGCTTTCAGCAGGACCCTTATCAGAGACACACATGTGGAGAACAGGTCCGATGAGACCTGAGAGCTGTGAGTTCTCGGATTACTTTTCTCTGCTCTCGTCACTTTCTGCTTTATAGTTTTTAGTTCTATTATTGGCGGTGTAGGTGTTTGCAGAGCAGTGACTGGTTAACGCTCAGATGTAGCCAATTAAAAATGCAACAACTGTTTCTTCTTTTTTAAAATCTCTTTTATGTGTTCAGACTTGCTCCTAAAAGATGACACATTTCCTGGGATATAAGCACCACTTATATCTGCAAGATTATTTTTTTCTCCCATGATTTTCTTCTCAAGAAGAACAAAATAAGATGTTTCGGTGTTTGTTTCTGTTTGCTGACAGATCTCCAGCATCTGGGTGTCAGAAGCAAATGAGCAAGTCAGGCTGTTATGAAGCACCAGGGTGAGCAAAGAGAGGAGGTCTGGGTAGATGCTTTCAAATGAATACAGTCATGGTTGGTCAAAGTGAGAACGTTACCTCTGGTATTGATTCGTAACAGATGCAGGTATCAGAATAAACGTTTCTATGCTGTGTAAATGAGGCGTTTTGTTTTTGTTTCTTTCTTTAAATTCCACTAACTTTACTTGACTTCACTAGAAGGAGATCTCTCGGCAGACTTCCTGTTAGGGCAGGTTCATGAAGGTTGCCTGACGTGTCAGAATCACTCCATCACCGGCTAGGTGGGGTTTCTCTGCAGGTAGCGTTTTTGAAAACGACAGATTTTTGATAAGGTTGGAATTTGAGTCTAAAATGAGCCCATGCTGTAATCTTGTCTGTCCCAGTCCCTTCACTGCTCATAAACATACATGTTGAGTTTAGCTATAGGGGATCTGAACCCTCAGCATGAACTGTTTACTGATCCAAGTCGCTTTTATGTGATCTCTATCAAAGCCAGCGCTTTGATTTGAGCTTCGTGGGGTTTTGTAATCTGCTTGTGTCAGGCAATAATAGAGGCTGTCACCGTTTACGTCCCTTTCAGAGAGGTATTTAACCATGATATACAGTTAGAATTACTTTCAAAGAAAAATCCTTGTTAGAAAGTTTTGAGGGCTCCGTGGATTTATGTCTTTTATAGAAAACACATTGAAGAAGCAGATGTTCTCGATGAAACTGACTCTGTTTGCAAAAAAACCATGAAAAAAGATCATGACGGAAGCCACTGGGTTGACAGCACGAATAAAGTCAAATCATTGTGTAAATCTCTTCCCCCCATCAGACCTTTCTGTGACATGTTTCTTCTGCCACCAAATTAAACCTGCAACTGACCTGATGATCGGGCTTTTCTGCAAGACTGCAAATGCCCAGAGACATTTTGAAACCAAACAGGTTTCTGTAAAACACATTCAGCATCGTCCTGACAATAAATAAGAAATGCAGAAACAATGTTAAATTGTTCCTTTTATGCATTTTTATTACAGAGTATCTTTCTACCTCCAAGTGTATTACCAGGCTGGCAGCCCATCAGGCTCCCCACTAGAACCAGTTTGTAAATGGATTTCACTCACTTACTCTTCATGTTCACCATGTTTATGCTTTTAAAAACAACTTAAAACATTTAAAGACGTTTAGAAAAGCAGGCAAATGTTATGACTTCATGCCAATTTACAAGTGTACTACTAAATCACTAATCTCTGTAAACAGGGTGGCTGTAACTTACCAAATTGTGCATCTATATAACATTTTCTATTCAGCTGAAAGTGGGTCTGAACTCCCCAGTATCTCACTATATCCATCCTGTTGTCTGCACGTGCAGGCCCACTCTTCCCCTAAACAGTGATTACTGTAAACGCAGGTGAACAGCTTTGTATGAATCAGTCTGAGGAGCTGCCAGGCCTAACGACAAAGCAAACTGTTTATTGTTTACAGCAGGAACAGAGAGAATACATTTACATCTCCATGCTTGTGTGGGTTCTCTATAAAGACATGCATGGCTTAAGTTAATTGGCAGTGGTGTAAATGTGAAGCCTGTCTAGACTGGCGACCTCTCCAGGTTTGCCACATTGCAGACACCTCGAAATGTGAAACTGGAAAAACAGGATGTGTTTTGTTTTTAAGCTAGGTAGCGCCATTTCTGCATCAGTAGCAATACAGAATAACACTTGTTTTATTTTCTTAACACACGGCTGCAGCACGTCCGTGGATGGAGCCTGGACAGTTCTTTGTTTGTCTTATTTAGTGAGTCATAAACGGCAGTACAGTTTTACTGTTGTTTATGCTCAATGGCGCCATCTTGCACTGTTAACTTCGGGTTGCTGAGGCTGTTGGGAGTTTACGAGTTTCAGATTCAATACTAACTTCTTATTCAGGAACGCATCGGATGCACTTTGGCTTCTGCCCCGTGACAGCTGTGATGCCATAGCACCTTTATTTATAAAGGACTTAAAAATAAAGCCAGGGTTCACAAAGTGCTGCACATATTCAAATAGCATAAACAGAAAATAAAATCCAACATGTTAAAAATAGAGAATTAAAAAAAGTGATAGTCTCCGGCACTGCTTGTAACCGTAAATTGAACAAGAAAGTTGATATCGGCGCCCATATTCATTGTTTTGGTGGCAGTTATTGGCAGTGACAATCCGATTAGTGGCAGCCCTGAGTCATTACAGAGCAAATCACATGAGTTTGGAGGTGATTTTATTTAGCAAAGGAGGCTAAATTCTTTCACTGACAAAGGTTAACTTCCTTTAATCTTTTTTCTTTTTAAAAATAAGCGAATAAGCAACATTGCAGTAAATTTATATTTCTGACTTCAGTTTTGATCAGGAACTCAGAATCTCTCATTAGAAGTGTTTTTTTGCAAAGGAGGAATTTTAAAAAATAAACAGTTAATATACTGTATCATTATAATTTGGACTATTTATAATAACCTATTGATTGCAGTTTCCCATTCCAGCAAACCTACATAAATTGACTTGGCCTAAGAAGAAATGATTAAGCTTTAGATGCTGGTCAATAACAAATTACATCCATGACATCGTTTCAATCAGCCATAAGTTTCTCTGTCAGCTTGGAAACTTCAGGTCAGCTGCAGACTTCTCTCAGTTTGAATTATCATCGTTACATCTTGTTTTGGTCGGTCTAATCCAGGCGTAGCCCTCGAAGTGAAGCAGATCTTGGAAAACCTTTTTTTTCCTTTTCTGACTCATAGTTTTTAAATGTGATGACTATGATTGTTAAAAATGAACGTAGTGTGGGTTTCTGTGAGAGCAAAGAAGCAGGAAGCAGTTTGCAATAAGAAGAAACTTGCCTAAGAAATGCTGCGCTTATTGTTTCGCATGCTGTGCTTTTAAATGTTCTCTTATTAAAGGAAATGCTCATATAGAACATGGCCAAAAACTGACATAATTAGATCATCATATTGAACAAGCTCAGACTGCTGCAAATGCTCAGTTTTGGGCAGGTTTTGTACTCGTGGGTCAATATTATATTAATTAGATCATATGTTCCTAATATGATAATCTAATGCACAAAGCTCTCCATCAGCATAGACAGAACTTGCTGTTCAAAGCTTGTGTTTATGAGAGGTGGCTAATCAGAAGTTGTCTTAAAGGATGACGGCAGAGGAGCTAAATACGCTCGACTTAGACTGTAAATAATTTGAGGGGCTACAAAGAGTTAAAGGTAAAAGGTAAACAAGGCTTATCTTGAACTCCAAATCATGCAAAATTGCTCTAATAAGAGTCCAAGAATAAATAAATGGAGGTAGAATTGCTAATAATTTGTCCCCTTTAACTCTGGTTAAAATTGTGCTCATGATTAACCCTTTAAGACCTACCATAGAACCAAGTCTGCCAGAGCTTATCTTTACATGCTGTGGAGCCATTTGTGGGCGCATTTCAAGTTGCTATACATCAATACAACTGTTATAGCCCAAATTTTAATAATATGTCTGCATTAAGTCCATAGTAACTACATAAATTGCAAAAAAGTGCAATAAACTACAAAAAATTTTAAAATCGTTTTTGGTTTTTTTTACATATATTTCTACTTACTTACTGTTTATCCCTCAAAACTTTGAATACAAAAAAGTTGCAAAAAATAGTTTCCAACACCAGGAAATTTATTTTGAGTGTCTTCATAGTTTTATTTTTGAGATACACCAACTGCAGGAAAAACAAAAATAAAAACCTTTAGTGCAATTTTGCAAAGAAAGCAGCATATGCATCAAAACAAACTATTTCCAGCAGTGCAATTTGAGTTCTAAGCATCCCAGAAACCACACAGAAAGTCATGAAGTCAAACATGACTTATAAAAACACCAGTATAGGCTTATAAGGCCAATCAGTAAAAAACTACATTTCCGCGAAAATGATGTCACTTCCGGTTTCGGGCAGGTCATGGCGGACATGCGATAGTTCGCGCTGACATCTATTTGTGTTATGAACAGCTGATCGGATCGGCAAAGCGTGTTTCTGGAATATTATGTTTTTGTTGCTGCAAGCGCTTTTTATGCAGTTTTTGCAAAGCTATATGTGGAAGGAAACTGTGACCGAGGACAAGCTGATGGCATAAGATGTAAGTACAACTCCTCCGGTTTCATATGCAAAACAAATTATTGCGCTAGCTTACGTGGTTGCAGTTTTACCGGGATTTAAAAATAGTTACGCAAAACGGAGCGTGCTGCTCCGACCGGCTTTAAGGGCTTAAACACCTTTTTTCCAGCTTTTGAACTGCATTACATATCATTTGTCCTGAAGGGAACTATTTGCCAGATATTGATGTTTTTTGCTTACTAAAGTTTCTCTTTGTGTCTCTGGGAGTCTGCCAAGGCTTAGAAGCGAGCTCACTCATCTGCTGTGAACAAAATAAAATGTGGAGGTTAGTAGCACAGATTTGATATACCACAGTGTAAGAGGACATTTTGCTGCTTGCAGAGTCGTTGGCCTGATTCTGTGGCCCCAGCTGGACATGCACAGATGTACATATGGGACCTGGGACTTTAGACCTGAGTGGCATGCACTATTTTCACTCCATCTGCAGCAGCTCTTAGTTAAAATGCAGTTAGGCTTGTGTGTTCAGAGTTTTGAACAGTGCATGACCTCGGGCAAACCTCTGAGCCACACAAAACTCCACAATGAAAATCCCACACTTGACTATTTACCTGAAAACAAACACACACACACACACAAAGAAAAAAGAAAGCCAAAAAGCATCACTAATCCATCTCAAGCACAAAAAGCTCAAAGGCCAATTTCAATTGCCTGGTAAATTCGCAGCGATTGTGATAAAGTCTATTACGAGGTTATGTGACCTTTATACATTCTCTTACTCCAATTTGACCTGAACAAGTAAGCCTGAACTTTGAAAACAGAGAAACAGTGGATGCACCCTGCTGTGTTTTCACTTCAAAGCTTCTCCAGAGAAAAGGATTACCAAGATGGATATTTTTCATCCTGTATCCTGGGATTATTGTATATGTAGTATTTTGTGGGGGATTACAAGCAAGGATAACTGTTTTAATGCTGGAAAGAGAATTAGTGTTCAGCTGTGGTCAGGTTTACATGCACTCATTGTGGGCATGGGTAATTTTTGGCATTTTAATAATTTCTTCAAACTTGGTGGATTGATTGCAGGTGGTGCTGAAAGTTCTACATGTTCTTTTAAACTGACAACGCCAAGGCTTATTAACTTCCCATTAGTGATGATACTTGGCTAAAACTCGTCGTTTATCTTTGCTAGCATGAAGAAGGATTTGTTTGACAGCACTCATTGGACTGACCAATACTCAGAATAATAAGTCCAAGGAACTCAGTGAACTGCTAAGAGGGGGAACTGTAAATGTTTACAAGTTGTGAGTCTTTTCTAAACAAGTAAAACTTCCAGGATTATAACTTTAAACAACTATATGTCAGGACAAGTTGTTTTGCTTTGGCAAGTGGTCAGGATGTTCAGGATGTTCAGGAACAACCCGGAGAGCACCACGGTTAAAGTCTGCCACTAACTGGAAACCGCTGGAACATCAGCGTGAAGTTAAAAAACAAAACATAAAATATAAAAGCACCGTACTGACTGTCAAGCATGGTGGTAGCATCATGATCTGACTTTTCTACTGCCAGTGACACTGGTACGTTTCAGGGTACTAAAATCAAGGACTACCACCAAATCCTTGAACACCTCAAATCAGCAGCTGACTGTTGGACAGACACGACGGTGTTCAGGGAGGACGATGATCCCAACGAACATCAGAACTAGTTTTGAAAAGGATAAAACAGGCTGACATTAAGCTTCTGAAACGGCCTCGTTATCCTCACATTGTGTTTTGGTCCGTTTTCTTTTGCTCAGTCTAAATCAGGAGTATATTTCAAACCAGTTTCGGGGAAACATTTTTATCAGACAGAACAAGGAAACAGAAAACGGTTAGCATTAGGAAGAAAACTGCATAAGGTTTTTCCTCATGCATACTTATTCAAAGGACCCTTCCCAGAGCCCCGACCTCAAGCTGTGTGAAAGTTTTTGGACTATGCTTAAAAGCAGGAAAAACTATGTCAGAAGCTTGTCCATATCTCCCAAAAGCATCTGGTCAAGGTGCAACTCACTAAGGGACTTGCTAACCAAACATTAGTGGGGGTGCATGTACATATTTGAGCCTGTATCATTTTGACCCTGTGTGGTATTAGAGAAGATGGATCAAATCCACACTTGTGCACCCAGTTCTCATTTTCTCAAGTTCTTGAACATGTATGCTGAATAATCACGCTACCCTGGAAAAAGTTCAAACAAATCATTAAACGCTTGTTACTGTGACATTTTTGACCATAATTGTATTTACAGTGGCTAAAACTGTACATACAATGTGTAAGATTTGGCAACAGTATCATTTCTGCTATTCAGACTGGCTGCTTGACATTAATGTAAATACATGTTTAAATGCTATAAATGCATCTTAGCGTGCAAAGTGAAAGACCTCTCGCTGTTACGTCCTGGACGCATATTTGTCTACGCCACGGCGGCCGACGCCGCTCGGCGTTTTGACATATTCACCAAACTCTCAGCATACGATGAATAGCAAGAGATCTCAGGCTGTCTTAGTAAAATACATTTGATGTTTTTCCCCTAAAACAAGTCACTAATTATCAGACACCAGTTTCTCTCACAGTTGTCTGTCATTTGCTACAGCACATGACGTTTTCACAAAACATCACGTGGTCATGTGGTCTCACTGCAGATAGTGAAGACTTCGTTTTGTGTTAAATTTCAGTCCACATGCTCTCAGACTCATTTTGTTGAGAGGTTACTGGAATGAAGGTCAAACTGAGATCAGAGCAGATCACAGGAAAACAACACTGTTGGATAACAATCGTTTTTCCTAATCCTCTTCAGCCACAAGGAGCAAAACAAGTTAATGCCCATGTCAGTAGAGTTCACCTCAAAATCAGCTGCCACTTAAATTCTGTCCCACACTATGAGGAGGAAGGTAATCTTCAGCCCGATCAACCAATCAGCTACACAGACGGGCCTGCTCTTATCACCAGTGGTAGCGGTGGGTATATAGGATGTGTCTGGCTGAAGCACCGATTGCACAGAATCCATCCACAAACAGCTCAGCGGATCGATGCAGCAGCAGCAGCATTAGAGCGGGTGGAGCGGGTCAGGTTGCCCTCTGCATATCTGTGCAAGTGCAAATATCTGCTGGATCAGCATTTAGGCAGCAAACTGAGAGACATCAGGAGAGTTATTACAAGCAGGATTTTGGTGTTATGATAAAAAGCACTGTTGGATCATTAGAGGATATTTATATGAGGGGCCGTACGAGCCAAAATTCATACTTTCACTCTCATACACACATTCTTCTTTCACACACAGTTCTCAACATATTAGTTGTTAGTATGTTCTGTGTCTTCTGTTTCTTCATGCAATGCCACGCTGACTCCATGATGTTGAGGCTTGTTCTTCTTGTTCTTGCCACTCAAGGAAGTTTCTGACCCACATTTTGTGTAGAATTGTGTTGCATTTGGATACAGTTGCAGTGAACACTTTTGTCTTTATCAAATACAGCAAACGATATAGTTCAAACATTCTCCTGGGAAATTATGTCAACAACATACATATGGAAAATGTTTTATGCTTCATGAAGCACAACAGATTACATTACATTTACTGAGGGAATTATTTTCCTTCTGTGTGATTTTTCTGTCTGCTTTTTTTGACCATAAAAATATAGAGTGACATTATAAAAATAAGAATGCACAGACGCTTGTCTTAAAGCTAATTTTGTAGTTTTTATAAGAAGACTTATAAGATTTTATTTTATTTTGTTGAATAACAAAAGTGATGTTTGAAATCACAGAAGTGATTTATCAGTGTGGATTACTCTGTGTGAGATTTACGAGTATTAATGAAGAGTACGACTTGTATTGCTCAGCTTGTGTCCCATCTTTGGGTTTATGTCAGATGAAACTGGGCATACGGGACCTGCTCCACATGTTCACATAGGAAATAGCAGCACAGTGATAAAGTCGTGCTGTAGGTGTGACTTGCAAGCAGTGTCACCCTGCTCGTATGCAGGGCTGCTGTTCAGGAGTGAACCTTTGACCTGTGTGTGACCTGTGTGTGACCTGTGTGTGACCTGTGTGTGACCTGTGTGTGACCTGTGTGTGACCTGTGTTTTGGGTGTCAGGAGGTCTTTCTGACAAAAACTAAATGTGAGAATGTTTGCAACTGTGAATAATTATTTATGGATAGTATTTTATAGTTGCTGGCACACAAAGTTGATGGATTCTTTCTGCCAAACTTGTGTAAAAAATATCAATTTTGTTATTTTCAAAAAGATGCGCTGTGTTACAAACTCTTTGTAGTTCCTGAAGAGTCTTGCGTTGGCTTCTTTCTGATTCAGTCAGGCAGTTTAAATGAGGGCCAGGTCCTTAATGGCTGCTGACACACTAAGTGTGTTTAATTATTTAGGACCTGAGTGAGAAATATACCATAGCTTGAAAAAAAGGTAGATCAGGGTGCTTTAGTGGACTTCATGCACATATAAGAGGCTCCTATTCTCATGTTACAGCCTGATGGGCTCACACAGATCTGATCTGACAGGTATCTCCAGGGTTTTGCACAGAGGAGCAGCTGTGGTTTAACGCCTCTGGTTTACCAAGGCTGGATCATCCACATCATGGTGCTCTTATGAATGAGACTCTTTACAGAGTCTGGGATAATTATTATTTATAAAATTTAATTATTTTTAAAGCTTATTTAAAGAGTGTAAAGGACAAAATGGTATTACAGAGAAATGTTGAATCCAAAAAGCAATGTAAAAATTAAAAAACAACCTGATATTATTTTCACTCTTTTCTGTCATTGTGGTTTTCATTATAGCTAATGCACTATAATAATCTCCCATAACATGGATATAAAAGACTGCATAATTTACATGTGATGTAATTGTGCACCTATTAAGGTCTCATGTCCGAAAATTTGGGCATGAAAATTTAAAATCCCTGCCTGAGCTGTCATTAGATGGCAGGCATGTACAGCCTGTCGTAGGGCCAACACAAGGAGACAACATTTCATACATTCACACGCAAATTAACGTAGGCCAATTAACACAACCCCACTAAATACATAAACAAATGTGTTTTTTCTGTTTTCATTCTGCAAAAAGACCAAATAAATCACACAACAGGCATTAGTGTTAAAGGACGTTAGCGGTAAAGGGAAATGCCTATAAGGCACTGCAGACGAAAGGGATGAGAATGGATTATATCACCGTATGAAGGTCAGCGGTTCTTTTATTTTCATCGTTGGCCTTTAAATTCAGAAGATCTTCATGAGTCACATTTGTGGTTGGATTACTCCAGAGGGAGGAGGGATCGAATGCTTATCTATATCATTATTCCACAGGAAAGTAAAAAAACAAAAATAAAATAAAATGTATCTATGGTGGTTTTATTAAAAAGAAAAAATGAAAGGAGTCACTCTTATTGTCACAAACCATACGTACAGATCATACACAGGAATTTGCAGTGTTTACAATACTTTCACGACTGAGTGTTGCATGTTAAACCATGTCTTGACTGTTGCACGTAGTCCTGTTTGTCAAGTCCAAAGATAATAATAAGCTTTAATATCCCAAATAAATGACATTAAAATCTGAATTATCTGTGGGCTGCAAACTGACCTTTTCTCACATCCTACACATTCACAAACATGCTGATCAGGTTTATTATTCTGACAGTTTTATTTTTGGAGATATGAAAATCGCGGTGTTTTTCCACGAGACAGATTTAAACTGTGTTAAAATGCAGCGTTAAATCCATCCACCCACTACACAGGTTAATAAATAGGCAGGTTTTGTTAGTTACTGATTTCTACATTTTCATTTGACAAAGTGTGCGTAAAAGGGTTTAAATTTAGCATCAGTTTCATTATCTGTACTGGAACAATGTTAACTTTACTCCTATCAAACAAAATCTTAGTTCAGTAGCAGTTTTAAAGCCCTTTATGTGCGTTTACTTCACCCAAAGTTGCTGCAACAGCTGGATCTTTGTTTTTCAGAGCAGTTTAGTTACTGTGGTTGTTTCCACTATTCCAGCTCTGTGGAAGAAATAACCCAGTAAATTAAAGCACCGTGTTCAGCTTGTCAGTTTCAATGATTACAGCAATAATCGAATGTATAAACCAACATTTTTACCATGGAAATCATTACGTCCTCGCACATGCTATGATTAATGGTGATCACCATTCCTAATGCATGAACTCTGTGGTTTCAGGCTTTTGCACATGTAACTCATTTGAATACCATGTCTGTATCTATGCATCATGTCTGTATCTATGCATCATGTTTGTATCTATGCATCACAAACTTGCAAAAGAAAACAGCCTCCGAGTGTCAAACTCTGCAACACATTCTTCATTTTCACTGGAAAAAGTGTCTGAATGAGACAACATGGTTTGTTTTAGACACCACGGTCCGTTGCAGCTGGGTTTAAATAAATCTATTAATGGAGACAGTGAACACTGCTTCCTCCCCTGTGCCAGATGACACCAAAGCAGCATGTTTGTTGGTGTCTGTTCTGTAGCGCAGCCTCTCGCCTCTGAGTCCATCCAGCAGCTGATGTTGACGCACAGCTGTGAGTCTGTCACACCTGGGTTTCACTTCATTTCTGCAGCTCTCTGAATGCATCAGGAACAAATGAGGCTCCAGCTAACATCTGCTCAACAGTGCAGCACCACAGGAGCAACGCTTCGTTGGCTGAATTCATTAAAGAAAACATTCTTGCAAATCTGTGAGGCCTTATTACTTCAAACAAATCATTTGTACGTGCCTCTAATGTACAAATGATTTGTTTTAGCGCAACAGATTTTAGCATTTCAGTGTTTTTCTTGAACTCTTTTTTCCTTTGGTGGAAACAGACTCACTTAGCCTGTTCTTTGCTGGTATATCTCTAGTTTTAGATGACTGCGTCCTCCTCCGTGTGATAATATCCACGTGACAGCCACAGATTTAAACTTGGTGACAGCACAAGACAGAAGTTGTGAAACAAACGAGTGCAAATGAAACTGCTCAAAATTGTTTCTATTTTGTGGGAGTGAGTGGGAGTGCTAATTTTATTTTATTTATTTTATTTCTCTTTCGCAGATTTAACAGATTTATTTTTGTCTGCTGCAAGTTTTGTGCTGCCTTACTTTGTGGAAAAAGGAGACACAGGCAGCCATTGAGGTGACAAAGGTTGTTTCATTTTGTGTTTGTACATTAATCATCCATAAAATTGCATTGCCATTAGCTGTCAAGTCTGTTGTGTAATTGTTTTGTTTCCAGTAATTTCCTGAGCTTCCTTTGCCTTAAAAAGTGTGTTTCTGTCATTATAAACTGCAAGTCAGGATGTTATTAAAGCAGCTCAGGTATGACATGGAAAATGGATTTTAAAAGCACAAATCAGCACAACAAAGCGGTGAGTCAATTAACGTGATGAATGGCTAAACGCGGAGGAGCTATAAACAAAGGCCTAAACATTTAGGGTAGTGTTTCCATTTCATACATCAAGATGCTGTAACGAGCATCCAGGTACGAAGCCGCCATCTTGAGCCTGCGGTGAACAAGCCGGAGTGTGATTAATTGGGTTTGTCACTCCGCCTCGTTCCCATCGTGCTCTAAAGAGTTGCTCTGAAGTGATGACAGTCTATCCATTAAAACCAGTTTCTAAATGGCAATAACTTCCTCACAGAAACATCTGCTTTGGTGTCTCATAATGGAAACAATAATGAGATTTTCCTTCAGAAACTTCTGTTTCTGGGGAAATGAAGACAGAACAGCTTTTTAATCACTTCAATGTTCACGTCTGTGATGTTGCTCCGGCAGCGCTTTGTGTCGCTAAGCTTTTAAGATCTTAAAGCTAGGAACTTATTACTAATGTGAGTGAAGCTCACTGTGTGCATGCATGTGAAAATCTGGGATTTACTAAGTGTTTGGCAGTAATTTAATATTTTAACTGTTTTCACTAGAATACCATTTTTTAACAGCACAAGCTAATCTCAAGTGCTTATCCGCCTAAATCACAAATTCTGTCTTATGCAGCTAAAATGGCCAAAATCCACCTGATGTTTGTTGTATAAGGTCCAAGATTGTCCAAGATTTTAAATCAGATTTTAAATCAGATTTTAAATCAGATTTTAGCTTGTTAGCATGGTAGCATTTGAAATTTAGTATAAAGTCAACGTGAAAGTATTTATTGATCGGGACTGATCAATCTAGATAGATATGTCTGTCTGTCACAGGTTGCTCATAGATTTCAAAGTGAGTGACCGAATGAACAGCATAGCATCAAATCACACTCTGGACTAAAGAGAGAAATTTGTCATTATTGTAACCAAAACATGTTTAGAGTTAATATTATATCCTCTCACAGTCAAAAGAAATACTTTGTTTTAATTGCTCCTCGACAAAAGGAAATAAATTGAATGCATTAATCCCCAGTGTCTGAGAAATCATCGTTGACAGACAGATGGGTCCACACAGTACGAACCATTAGTCCTCAGTGGAGCTGCTAAAGCTCTCCCCCCCACACGGAGATCAAACCGGGCAGAATTTAAGATGAATGTTGCTTTGTGGCAACCCTCAGTGGCTCCGGTGCCTTGTCATGGGAGGGAGGCACATCGGCTGAGGACATCAGCCATCATTTAATCAGCCTGCCAGAGCATCTGCTCTCTGGTTTTTAAATAGATCGTGCAACGAGGTGAAAAGCACTCCTCTGCTCATGCCATCCATTCTCAGCAGGCCACACTGTACGTATGGATTACAGGTGCAGGCACGATTCAGCTGGGATCCTGGGATGAAGGTCGTAGTCTGTAGTCGTCGAGCAGCGTACGGGAGATAACAATTTACCAGATGGCAGCCTGAACCAGTTAATCTCATGCAAAGAGCCAGTGGGACGACATGCATCCCTCCTTGGTTTTTCTTGACCACAGTGTCGGGTCAGTTTGTGAGTCATGACGGCACAAATGAGGCATTTTTAGACCTTTTCTCCTGACAAATAACGTCCATCTCAAATACAGCAGGTGCTGTAATTCAGTCAGGATGGAGTATTTCCTCCAGCGCTTTTCTTCCCACATCTGTCGGTACAGACAGCCTGCAGACAGACGATTAATAGTCAGAAAAACGGGAATATCAGTTTTATTAACCCTCTACTTAGAACAAAGGCCTGTTTTTATTACAGTTTCTAGAATGATACTGAATATTTCCCCAAATCATTTTTATCAAACAGGATGATTCAAAATATGTAAAAACATGACAGAACGAGAGAAGAGATGGAAAAGGGTGAGTCTGTGTTTCAAGCTATCAATACGGTGCATGCACGTCAGGTTTAGTGCACTCGTCTGCAGCTCAGGTTCAGGAGAAACTCGCTCCGGTGAACAGTTGATGATGCAAAACACACCAGGACTTAAAATAATAAAATAATCAGGACTGTTCTGTGAAAATAATGAAATGTTAAATAGACTTTAAAGCCAATTATTGTAACGCCTCATGTTACAAGACTGCCATAAATGAAGTAAAGTAGTCTCCCTTTGTGGTCACCTCACACTGTCAGTGATGAGGCACAGCGTTCCTGTTTGGACAGAACAAATGCTGGGTGTGCACATAGTTTTATGCTTCCGGCGATAATTAACTTTGACTGCTGGAAGTTAACTGCGTAACGAAGAAGCCTGTGGGTCTGAGATTATAAAACCAGTACTCATGGATGATTGCTTACTGGTTTGGTGTATTTTAGAAAGAAAATCTTAAGTCATCACTCAGTATTAAAAAATGATAGATTTAACTTTTATTTACTAGTATCAGCAATAACGTCAGAGAGGCAGGGATTGTTGTCTGTAACAGACATGTAACAGAAACCTCATTAAGGTTGTGCATCTTTGCACTGCAGCAAAGGCCAGAGGGAGCATGTCGTCAACCCTCGCAGGCCTCTGACTTTGTGTCTTTGGGAAATGATGAGTATGATTTATTAGGTCCGTGCGCAGGCGCTCCCATCAGAGAATATCATAGATCAAGGATCTGCACATTATGAGAGTGGATACACTGGCCAGCACAATTATATCCAGTCTTTCATCATGAGGGCCTTGAGCCTGTTTAAGAAAAAAACAATAGTATCATGAACTCTCAGGTGAGCTAAATTACTGTCAAATATACTGTAAAGTTATTATAAAAATCAAAGAAGCCATAACTTATAAAGAATGCACATCATTGCATTTTCAACTAAGCTTTTTTAATGTAACGGCAGCGTTTGTTCACACTTGTCCAGTTGGATCTTATCGTGTGGTTTAGATTTGCTTTTTTATTATAATAACATGCTTTTTCTTTCTGCACAGAGCTCAGACTCCCCGGTGTCTCTGTTAATGGTTCAGGGTGCCTGTACGACTGCTTTCATGCACGTGCACCTCCTGAAATCTCTGAAATGAGAGGTGCAGAGCGAGAGGAAATCTATCAAAACCATTTAACCGCACATAACCGTCTCCCCTGACTGTGGATCTCACGTCGAGATCATCTTAACGTGGTTGTTACTTTGCCTCATTTGCTTTTCCAAAGGATATTAACTAACTGCCTCAAAACATTTTCAGCTGCACTGACTTCAGCTTCAGAACTGTGGCTGAACTTAACCTTTGCTTTAAAGCTTTGATCTGAACTGTGTGGGATTTGTTTCCAAAATACAGAGAAAATATTGCATGAAAAGGATTTGGTTTGGTTCGTGGTTACTCTTACATCTAAAATCTAGTCTTTTGATGTTAATAAAAAAAACATGGGGAAGAAACCCAAATATGACCCAAAAAAAGCTTAATAAATATGTTTCTTTATGAATTGTTATCTGTCATTAAATTCTGGATTTTTAAGAATTTTAACATTTGAATTTGTGAACTTTTCAAGGATGAGCAGATAGGTAACTCTGCACAGTGTGGATCCATAAAATCAAAAATGGTAGAGAACACATGAAAATACATCTACAGATGTCTTGGACGCATCATCACTGATCCTTTCTAGATTCACCAGGTATTTTGGCTCTTGTAACATCGTCCTCACCTGAGCACCCAAGGTTTGGTCAAATCTTAACTATCATCCTAGAAGCTTTGAGCCTCGGCCTGCCCCTCTTATCAACAGCCGCCTGGAAGCTCTCTGATGCCTGTGTTGCAGTCCTGATGCCTTAGATTTGAGGTTCCCTCACACCCAGCTCTGTGGAGTCATAGAGCAGTGACTCCTCTGCAGGCTACCTCAGCACGATGACGTTTTGCTTGCCAAACCAAGTCCCTGGTACTTTGCCCACTTCCTTTCAAAAGCATTCCCCGTGTGATCTTCCCAGGGCAAGTTGTTTTGAGACCTATGACAGAATAACAACGACTGCTCACAATGCTGTAACTGCGATGCAAACTGGATTTGCTTGCTCAGACTGACCGTTAGCTGCCAGTGAGGTGGAGAACATGCATGCAGGTGTTGATTCTGCCTACTCTCCTGCCTCTGTAAAAAGAAATAACTCTGCTTTCTGGGGAAGGTAGTGATGCGTGCTTGTTGTTACTGATGAGATGATGCTCCCTGCCTTCAGCACCTGGCCATGGCACCACCTATGATGGCACCACCTATGGTCTTCCAGCAGCTGCTCAGTATCTGCTCGAACATACCTTTTCTAGAGTAACGAGGGCAGGAAGGTGTTTCAGAGGTACCCCACAGCTGGGGGTTTGACAGCCTGGGTACACAGCTTGTGTGAAGAATTTAATGCATTGGAGCTGTTTGCCAGATGCCAGTCCAGATAAGCCTGCATTCAGTTGCACTGTCCTACCTCCTCCAAGCCTCCTGCTGGCCTACTCGTTCATGTCTCGTTCAGTCCTGCTCTTACTTCTCCAAGGATAAAAAGTGGTTTTTCTTTACCTCTTGCTGTACCGCTGAACCGGGAACCTGGCCGAGCCTGATCACACTGCTGCCACAGTTTCCACCTGCCTTCGGCCTCACGTCTGCTGTCTGCAGCTCCAGCTTCTATTTCCTGTCAGTGAGGATTTCAGATGCAAAGACTTTTGGGTCATTTAAGCCTCTGTACTGTGTGCCTCTTTGGTACAAGCAACCTTGAACTCTTCCAAAGTGCTACTGAACAGACGCTACTTTATGTTACATTTCCCTCACAGAGCTGCACAATGGAGGCTGCATGTTAAGTAGAGCGGATAGTAATCAGGAGGAGCTCCTCTCGTCTACATGTCAAAGATACTGAAGCAAGTTGCCCCTGATGGGCTCTGTGAGTGAATTTTAGGTTTAAAGCAAAGGAAAAGCACTTGTTTTACTTTGTGAAAGACTCTAAGTGCTCAATAATATTAGTCATACGACATAAAATCAGGATTATATATATATATTATTATACACTGTTAACAAAAAAAGGTAGTGAGATGTATTGTAGAAAATATGTTGTACACAGAGTAAAATGATAATTATCAAAGTCCTTTTTAAACTTACTACAAGAAGCAAGTTCTGTACTTTATAGCATCTCAGGCAGCTTCTTCTTCTGGAGATATTTTGAAGCCTTATTTGAATAAATCAGAAAAGAGCCGTAACTCTAAGTTTAGTTGACGTAGCAGCTGTGTACAGTTTAAACAGTTAATTAGTTGTGTTGTCATTTATGTAAGAAATGTGTAACCCAGAGTAAAATCTGGTTGACAGGAAGTTGTAACATATGAGTAAAAATATAGAGTATCCAGAGTTTTCCCTGTGTTGGCCTCACCTGAATGATTATTTTCTGACTTGCGATCCAAATCGTGGTTATGGTCCCACATGAAGCAGAAGAGACTCACACACCTGTCCCTGACCAATGCCCTCAGACATATTGAACAATTTCTTCAGTGCCAATCATGAAGAAATTGAAGAAACCTCTCAGTGAGTCACATATGGAATATTATATCTGTGCACCTGGATGAAGGTAATACTTTGGACTATAATGAGCTTCAGCCAGGCAGTTTAACATTATTATCAATGAGTAATTTGACACTACTGGCCTTGCTGCAGTGATGTGTGCTGTGCAAATGAGACTTTTGGGGCCAGATAAAACATGCAACATTTAATATGATTTGTGCAAAAAAACCTGTTGTAGGTCTTAACTGTGGTGACACTTTAGTAGTCGCATGACTGACATAATAATAGTTTCATAATGAATTTACTCACCTGTGTGCATTATGTACACTCTGACACAGGCTGGAGGTTTAATTTATTGTGGTGCCTGTGTTAAGATAGTTAATTAGTTTTAATTTAATTAATAGTTAAGATAATAATTTGCATTATTGTGTTTAATGTTGTGTCTTGCTGAACGTGTGTGTGTGTGTGTGTGTGTGTGTGTGTGCCTGCAGCGAAGTTTGGAAAAGTTGCATACTTTTCAGTTATGTTATGACAAAGCAGATGAAATTTTAACTAAACACTGAATATATTTTTGCAGCGTACCCACTAGCTTTGCTCATGCTGACAGTGAATCTATGCATAAAATAGTTTTTTATAAAACCCTTTGAATTAAACCTGAACGTCGACACTTTATTAATAAATTTCATATTAATTGTTTGGTTTAAAACCCACTGTGGTGTTCTGAGGCAAAACTACAGCATCTGTGTCATTGTCCAACAAATGATTAATAGTTAACTTAATAATCCCCATTCAAGTCATATTCAAAACAGTTCATAGTTTGGGGACTTTGCCCTAAAGTAAGATATAAATTGCGTTCTCTATGCAAGAGTTGTGTTACAAGTTCTTTCATAGCGTAACCCACGAGTGACACTGCTGGCTCTTTGAAGAAAAGTATAAGAATAAGTAAAAGAATAATGCATTTACCTAGATTTTAATACAATAAAAGAAATACAAACAGTTGGTACATTAATGGGAAAATATACAAGCCAGAGTTTTCAGCTGAGCAGTGTTGAATCACATGTTTCACAGCCACTGAGCTCATTTTGGACAAGGACGCTAATTCTGCTAAACATTCAGCAGAGCTAATCAGTAACTAATAGCTTCCCCGAATGTTGTGTTAGCTTGATAGTTAGCATAATGGTTAGCTAACTAATTCACAGATGTTGTAATAAAGAGTGAGAAAGGACATACAGGTGTACAGATCTAACATAATTCACAAAGCAGACTGGAGATCACAATATTTTAATAAGGAGAGATCACAGAACATTAATGAAAATGATTTGTTAAGATACATTATTCAATTAAGCTACTTAGTGATTAGACTCTAAGTATCAAAGTAGAACAAAATCCTAACAGTGATAGAAATTAGACCCCCGGAGTCTGGACACAGCTGGTGGAGATGAATTTGGAGACTTGGATGGGATCTGACCGACCAGGGTGAGGCGGGCTGAATGAGAGTCTGAAAGATGAAATGTCAGAAGAAGTCTGTCATTTAAAGCACAGGGCTCACAGAGGGTGAGCCAGAAAATGACTGGACTAGAATAATGATGCAGCATTGTGTTTGACAGCGTGGGAAAATGGAAGTGATGCAAAGAATAGACTAGCAACCAAACACCGGCAAGATGAGTGATTACAGGTCTTCCCTACTGACCGTCATTTGCATTGACACACATTCAAAAACAATGTTGGACCATGTAAGCTGCTCCGGCACTGTGCCAGGAGCACAACAGAAAGTAAACATGAACCAAGTGATACCAGAGACCTTACAGGACTTGGAGGACTCCAGTATGCTAAACGTTCTCCCAGCAGTAATGCATGAATCGCGCTTCAGCGGGAAATCAACATTGTAACTTGCAACACAACAGAAACATTTCTTAACCCTACGCCCCAACCTTCAGCTGCTGCTGGCTGCTTTCACCTGACATGTTGCATATTACATGCTATGCTTACATAGAACAGCGTTTCCCACGACTATGCCGTGACACATTCTCTTCCACTAGAGGGCAGTACAACCACTTGCTGCCAACTGCCAGTAAAACAGAAGAAGGTGAAGAAGAAATTACATAGTAGTCATGCTGTGTGTGAGACACCTCAGTGCCTAATAGCAATAGATAAATATTTGAGAAGAAAAAGTAATCAATCTGACCTGAGTGCTGGAGAAAATCCCGACCCAGTTGAAGGGCCTAGCATGAGTAGTGGTCAGAAGAAATCTAAAAAGGTAAACTGGGGACAAACTGAGCCAGTTCTGCTGTACCCTGTGTTTTGTTTGGTGGTGTGCATTGTGATTTTTCTAATGTGAAATATGTGCTGTGGCTCCAAAAGGTTGGGAAACACTGACATAGAAGGTTAATAACTCAGACACTTGTCACTTGGGAGATATTTTGAAATGGCTTGTTTTGGCCTCACTTTAAAACATTACGTTTAATTTTGTGGCTGCAGGACATAAAAAGGGCAGGTATAAAAAAACAACCTAACTTTGCCCCCATAATTAGAAAATGTAGTTGCTCTCCCTTTAGTGTTTCTGTCGCCACCTTTGGTAGATTTTAATTCTCTAATATAGTACAGCACAATCTGTAAAAGTTGGCTCTTTATTATTGTAGATCAGCTGTAAGGACACTGTGTTCTGCTGAGGTTTATCTCTCAGGAACGAGCGATCCCCCGGGATTCAGGGAGGTCTGAACGCCAGTTAAATGTATCAGATGTGGACTTACTTGCTATTTAGCATAACATTTTCTGTGTTTGATGGCAGAGAAACAAATTTATAAACTATGAGTTTTAAAGCAAATATGTTTTTTAAAAAAATCTAAAAATGAGTTTGAAACTCAAAATGACCATCGTTTTTTGTTTTGTTTTTGTTTTGTTTTGTTTTGTGTTTGTACTTTGCTCTTTGTGCATTTTGATAGGATTTATTTTCTAAAAAATGAACTAGTCACTACTGAGCGTCCTTCTCTTTTGGATAATCCAATCCAGTAACAATGATTTGTTACTGGATTGGATTATCC
This sequence comes from Neolamprologus brichardi, assembly GCF_056152115.1. Classification (NCBI taxonomy): domain Eukaryota; kingdom Metazoa; phylum Chordata; class Actinopteri; order Cichliformes; family Cichlidae; genus Neolamprologus; species Neolamprologus brichardi. The sequence continues at coordinate 34,829,739 of NC_142105.1, forward strand.
AAACAAGCAAAAAAATTTATTTGTACATAAGCACATAGATGACCTGTTTTTAAATGTCTGAGAGCAAAAGTGCAGTCACATTTGGTCTTTGATTCTCTTGCTTAATGCTTAAAAAGGCTTCATGGGGAGACACTCGTACATAGATTAGAGTCTAAACTTCTATTTAAATCAGGGATTGATAATCTGTAAGAAGCAGGATTAACAGGACAATACAAACGATTCTGGGTTGTTTTGTGTGGAAAATTAATTTTGATAAGCGGCCATGCTTCAGTCTCATTTTGGATGATATAAAGAAAGAAGAAGCTCCTGAGCAGACTGTAAAGCCCCCCTAGTGGCAAACGTGTGATTATTGATTGATTAAAAATAACAAACAAAAATGACATAACGTCTGTTTTAAAGGCAGAGAAACGTCAGCTCGCTGTGGAGGGTTTCTGTTGAGTGGTTCAGTAGTCGACTCCTCACATTTTCCACTCGATTACTCCTGCAGCTCATGCCTCTGTTAACTTCTCTCCTGACTGATTCGAGCCAACCGTCCTTTCAACCATCAAATCCCAGATCGCAGGTTAGTTTACTTCAGTCAAACATCCCCCACTCTCAGAGTCCATCTGTCTCGCCTGCTGACATCAGAGCGTGTGCTCTGTCGGGGTCAGTGATGAATTGATATTCTGGGGCACAAACCAGAGTTCAGGCCTCCTTTGTAAGCTTTGAGGTATTATAGTATTTCCATTTGTTAACAAGCATTTTTTTTAATCTTCTTTCTCTGTGGTAGCGCAGCTATATTCTGGTTATCAAAGCCTCGGTGATGTTTTTAAATATGTCTGTTATTTTAGTAACTCAAGTAATTGTCCAAATTTAGCTTAAATACTGAAGGGAGACCAGCTGATTAAAGTTATGTGAACAGACCAGCTGAACCTGATCATCATCTCAGCTGGAGGCCTGCCCAGTTCTTGGACTTTTACTTTCACATCATCTAACGTGGCCTCTGTATACATTAAACCTGATTTTAATCATGGACTTTGCCAATTAATCTAGTGAGGCTTCTACTCTTGGCTGCAGTCAAAACAAGTTGTAAACTGTGAGCACTTTGTTCCAGTATTACTGAAATTATATCGGTTGTTTTGCTAAAATGATCAGTTTTAACTTGGATTGTTTTTGGACAAAAAACCCCACAAGACAAATGATCTTTGATCGTGGAGACATCAAATATACCTGATGTAAAACAGCGTGAGCACGAAAGCTCGAGCTTCTGGCCATGAAAAAGGCAAATCTTGTAATTAGTGTTTACAGCAAGTGCAAAATGAATAAAAATACCTCTAAAAATGCTTCTGCACAGCTTATAAGGGAAGCAGCTGGAAAGACTTCAGCCAAGATGGACCACGCGCGTGGAAACTGGATTATGCAGCATGCTGACAATTTCCAGCTCAAACATAAGTTTGCAACAAGTCAAACTGCAAGAAACAACACTACAAGCTAATACACACACACACACACACACACACACACTGTCTATTCTGTGTTTTATCACAAAAGACACTTCAATGTGGACCAGAGAAGCCAGGGATCGAACCAACAACCTTCTTATCGATAGAATCGACGATCTGCTCGCACGCTTGAGCAATCCTTACAAAGAGCAAGTTAAGGAATTTCTGTAGAGATCTCGCCTCGTGTCATGGTCCTGCGCCATGTTGGCCCAGTATTCTTAGTTTTCCTGTGTTTTGTATTTTGTTCTTTATTTATGCCGTGGTTCCTAGGTGGTTTAGTTAAGATGTTTGGTTGCCCCCTGTGTGCCCCTCTGTGTATCTGTGAACCCTCGTTTCCCCTCCTTGTGTTTTATTCCATGTTTCCCCGTTACGTCCGTGCTCTCTCTCCTCCTGTCTGCACCTCTGTGTACTTCCTGTTTTACTTTGACAGTCTCCCATCAGTGTTGTGTTTCTCCTGCCGTGTCTCGTTACGATTATCAGTGTCAGCTGTGTCCCCCGTGTGCTCCCACTCCCCTCGTTAACCCTCTGTGTGTTTATGTCTGCGTCCTCCCTCATGACTGTTGCCCCTCCGTGTGTTTCCTCGTGAGTCACTTCCTTAGTACTTCCCAGTTTAGTTTCATATTATTTTGTATCGTGTTTATCCTCTGTCAGCATTAAAGCTGTATTTTGTGTTCAGTCCTGTTTTCCCGTGAGTTTGTTTGGGTCCTCTCCTGCCTGCACACCGCCTGATCATGACACATGAACTGAAGTGAAATTGTTTCAGAAACAAACTCCTGATAACTAAAAAGAACAAACTTTCATTTTGAAATAGTTTAATTTGACCAAAAAATAATAATTTCTCTTATATACAGTTATATATTAGTTTCTTTTTTGTCATAATTTCCATAAATAATGGAATTAATCTCATTATATAATAAACTGATTTACAGTAGGTCCTTTCAGCACAGACACAGACTTTTTTTCTCTTGCAATGACATCGAAGTCTAATAAATGTTTCTCCTGCACCGCTACTCCTGCTCTCACAGGATTCAGTCGCCCCAAAAGTATTTAATGGGACTGGAATTGGTTAATGAAAACCAGGATCGACAAAAGTATTTGTTTGCTTTTTAATTAACAAAACAAAACATTTTTATAATGAATAAATTCTTTGTTTTTGGTTTCAAAAACTAACTATCAGGTGATGCATGTGATCAATGTCAGTGCTGGGGTGAGGCGGGTGAGGCGGGGGGAGGCAGTCGGATAGCTCTTGCACTTTTGTGGATATCAGGTAAAGTTAAATAATGTTTAAACTGTTCTGGAAAGTTCAAGCAGCCTTAACGCAGATGGACCACAGATCACTCGTATCACCCACGTCTGCTACAGCAGGTTTTATAATGGAGGGTTAATCACTTTGCCTCTGCTGAATGATGGTGGTCACTGCTGAGCTAAAAGCATAATTCAAGGTCTAAATAAATGACGAGCTCTCAATATGACAGTCCTTGAGACGGGATGGGCCCCCTTCAGCCCCCAGGAAGACACAGCCCATTAACTCGCTCAGCATTTTTACGAGACAAAGGCCACGAAACCCCTCATATCTACAGAGACGATGCAAAGGTGGCAGTTTGCCTCGGCTCTCTTTTCCTTCAAAGCAGATTACTTGAAAGAAAAATTACCCCACGGACAACGCTAATCTGCTTGTTATGGCAAGACGGTGAACTGTGCGAAAACTGTTTCCTTAGCAGGAAAGAAGCTTAAAAAAAGAAAGGACCTCTGCGTCTTTTACTACATGTCATTAAGGATGAAGTCAGAAAGATGAAGCAAGCAAAACATTCATTCACTTGCATTGAGCTGTTTGCTTATTTGGCTCCTGAAACAAAGCACTGCGTTCCTGGCTGCTTGTCTCTTGGATTAATTAGTGTTTCAACTGGCATAGCTGTAAAGGTTGTATTTGCATGAGTAAATGATTGTTTAGTGACCAACTTGTTGACCCACAGTTCACAGCTCCCTGCCTGTCTGTGCATCGCTCCCTGTATGGGGTCGCCGCTGTCATGTGACTGTATTATAAAAGTGTTTTTCTTGGCACATCTCCTCCGGTGCCACAGACTCCTCTTTTTGGCAGAGGCACTGCTAAACAAACCAAAGTTACACTAAGTGTACTGTCTTGCTTGAAGTGCAGCACTTTGACAACCTTTGAGAAGATGCCAAATTCAATTATCTTTGGAGTATACTGTCATCCTGCAGCAACAAAATCCTCCACTGATATCACTTCAAATCTAATTTCTCTTCCTGAAGGCAGTGACCCAGGTTTGAAGTCTCACTGCTCGCTGAAAGGTAAACCATGTCTTACTCTATTTGGTCCAATAAACATTCAGGATATGCTCTTTGAATCCCTTATCAAAGCAGGCAGGTCCAGCACGGCGCCACTCCGTGCTATCAAAGTTTCGCGGTTTCCTGCTGGTGTTCATTAAGGACACAATGTGACCGCTTCTTTCCTAGCCTCTGCCGGTCCCTGCAGGCACATGGGCCATCATGCAATTACCTACCTCAGGCCTTCAGTGGTCCCTGAACAATCAATAACTACAGTTCAGTAGCTGAAGCTTCCAGCAGTTTTATAGTTGTGTCACTAAGTAGTGCAGCAGGTTGTCGAGGTGGCTTGGAATCAGGTAGGTGCGAAATACTTGTCACACAATCCAGATACCTTCAGAGAGTGGCAGAATGACATGTGACACTTAATCTGAAAGATGGCTGGAAAATGAAGAAAAATGTATTTCTTTCAGTCACAATGATTCATTTAAAATTCAGCACGAGTCTTGACACAGTTTCCAAGCGTGTCCATAAACATTTTCTTACACATAGACCACTTTCTTACTGGTGGCTTCTGTTTGAGTGATATGTGCTTGCTGTATTTGCAGTCACGGACAGCCCAGCAAAGTAAAGAGTAGCTGGAGTTACGCTGACGGCTGTTTCTTTGGCTAAACAAGTCTGGGAAAATGAAACTGGTGGTGTGACATGACATTTTTACCAAAAAGAAGATTTTCAGAAGCAGAATCAGAATACTTTATTGATCCCTGGGAGAAATTATTTTTCGTTACAGTGCTCCGTTATAAACAAACATTAACAAAGACACTAGCTAAGAACAGCACAATATATACATATATATATAAGTCACTTATTAATAAATAGCTGAAAAATAAACATGTGTAGTTGTTGCAGTAAACAGTGTCTTAGTGGAGGAGTTGTGCAGGGAGCCACAGGCAGGAATGACTTCCTGTGTCGTTCAGTGGTGCATTATGGGTAATCTCAGTCTCTCACTGAGCTCCTGTGACTGACCAGCATGTCATGGAGTGGGTGGGAGGTGTTATCCAACATTGTCTTTATCTTGGACAGCATCCGCCTCTCCGACACCACCTTGAGGGAGTCCAGCTCCGTCCCCACAACATTACTGGTCTTACGGATCAGTTTATCGAGTCTGTTGGCGTCTGCGACCCTCAGCCTGCTCCCCCAGCATGCAACAGCATAGAGATCGCACTGGCCACAACAGACTCGCAGAAAATCCTGAGCATTTTCTGGCAGATGTTGAAGGACCTCAGTCGCCTCAAAAATAGAGACGACTCTGGCCCTTCCTGTAAAGTGCTGTGGTGTTTTAGCCCAGTCCAGTTTATTGTCCACGTGAACTCCAAGGTATTTATAGTCCTCATCAATGTCCACACTGACCCGCTGGATTGAAACAGGGCTCAAGTGTTTCCTGGTCTTCCTGAAGTCCACGATCAGTTCCTTGGTCTTTGCCACGTTGAGCTGCAGATGATTCTGCTCACGTGACAAAGGAGTCGACCACAGCCCGGTGCTCTGTCTCATCATCCCTGCTGATGCATCCAACCACCGCAGAGTCATCAGGAAACTTCTGAAGATGGAGGTCTCTGTGCAGTGGCTGAAGTCTGTGGTGTAGAGGGTGAAGAGGAAGGGGGGAGGACGGTCCCCTGTGGTGCCCCTGTGGTGCTGATTACCCTGTCAGACACACACAGACGTACATATTGTGGTCTTCCTGTCAGGTAATCAACAATCCAGGACACCAGAGAAGCATCGATCTGCATCGCTGTTAACTTATCACCCAGGAGGGTCGGCTGATGGTGTTGAAAGCACTGGAAAAGTCAACAAACATGACCCTCACAGTGCTCGCCGGCTGGTCCAGATGGGTGTAGACACGATTGAGCAGGTAGATGATGGCGTCCTCAGCTCCGAGACGAGGCTGATAAGCGAACTGAAGCGGATCCAGATGTGGTCTTACTCTGGGTCACAGCTGGTCCAGGATGAGCCTTTCCAGGGTCTTCATGATGTGGGAGGCCACAAGCCTGTAGTCCTGGGGGCCACTGGGACGCGGCGTCTTTGGTACAGGGACGAGGCATGATGTCATCCACATCACTGGGACCCTCTGCAGACTCAGCATGAACAGTTTATGAAAGACTCCACACAGCTGGGGGGCACAGGTCTTGAGGACGAGGGGACTCACTCCGTCTGGTCCAGCAGACTTGCCTGAGTGAAGTCTCCTCATTTGCATCTCCACCTGGTGTTGAGTGAAGGTGATGGGTGGGGGTGTCAGGACTCTCCCAGGAGGCAACAGCGCCATGAAGAGAGAGGCTGGCACAGGGGTGTGGCTCTGGGCTCCAGGCTGACCACAGGTGAGGTTGTGGGGGTGTGAGCAGACACTGTGGTGTTAGATTTGTTAGCTCTGTTCTCACCTCCCTCAGCCCCCCTGCTGTTGGTTGGCCTGAATCCAGTGATGGTCTTCATGCCCTCCACACCTCTCTCATGCTGTTCTGCTGGAGCTTCCAGCTTCCTGCTGTAATTGTCCTTCGCCTCTCTGATCTTGTCCTTTAGTAACACCTGGACCTTCCTCACCTCCTCTTCATTGCCCCTCTGAAAGCCTCTTCTTGTTGTTGAGGAGGGTTTGAGGTCCTTAGTCCACGGCTTGTTATCTGGGTAACAATGAAGAGTCTGAGCTGGAACAATGGAGTCGGTGCAGAAAGTTATGTAGTTTAAACTGATAAAAAAAATAAATGAAGGTAAACAAGTTGGATATCGTCTCATGTCTCATATAGTAAAGCCCCGTTATGGAGCTGTAGCTGTTAAACACTCGGAGTTTGTGCTGAAAATGTAAAAAAATCCCCAGTTTTTATATATTTTTGGTATTTTTCTGTCTCTATTGTGTATCTAAACTCAATTACAGGCAAACATCAATACAAAAATACAGTTTGGCAGCAGCTGTGTGAGATCTTCTACAGTGATGCTTAAAAGAAACAATTATACAGAATGTTTGAGGCACAAGCTCGGATAGTGAAAGAGAATAATAACCTTCAAACCTTCATCGCTGTGCAGTAAAACACACAAACATGTCAGGCTGAACTTAGTGTGAAAAACAGATGCTCTGTTACTGGGAATCTTCAGGCGACAGTAATGGCAGAGGTGGAGTAACTGGGAAGCAGCTGGTTACACCCATATAGACAGACATCGCCGCCCTGATGTCACCCAGTAACCAGATCCTGAAGTTAGTGCCGGACTTCACGTTTTTTTAAATGCCTGCAGCTTATGTGGAGGAAATGGTGAACTAAGTTGTCACAGGTCAGCGAAAACTGTGCTTTTCAAACTGATTCAAATTTTCTCTTCATATTTTTTCTATTTCCAACAGTTGTTTACTTTCAGCTGCTCACTCATTCACATGGATCATAGCAGGTGTTTCTTTACTCTGGGGCTTCACCAGGAAGGACATCCAAAGGGATTGGTGTCTCCTCCCGTACATCATGTTTCCTCACATAAAGCAGCCCAAACAGGTACTTTCACATCTCTGGGCTCGAGTTTGGAAACTGTTTGCAAATTCTCATTCACATCAACAGTACAGATTTTTAGTTTTATTCTTTGAATAAACTCTAACTAGGCCAATAGTTTTATGCAATAGTTATTGAACCTGTCACTGTGAGGACAGTAGAACATTTTTGTTTCCACGACTTGCAGTAATGCACCGAGTACAGCACTTCTGCACCACACTTGAAAAAGCAAATTATATTTGCCTCCGGATTTAATTTTCTTGTTGCTTTTGTTCTTCTTTTGAGTCTGACCACACATCCACTGCCTATGACTCCATTTATTACAGTCTTGCAGTCTTACATTCAAAAGTCCATAAACAGTAATGCCCCCTTCTTTTGAAGGATTATATTATTGTGTGTTATGGAGGCAGTGTGCACGGTGGTCCATGCCAAAACACAGCAAATAAAGCCACAGGAATACAGAAACTGTGACACTGCATAAAGTGTCTAAGGCCATTTGTCTTATTAAAAACACACACAGGCTGTGTTTCAGCCCGAGTTTAGAGCAGGGTGGCACCCACTGCAAATCAAAAACAAGCCTGTGGTCATTATTTCCACAGGGTCACTCACAGGCAGCGTTTCCCCTCCCTAAACTGGACCCACACACTCTGAATGCTAACACGCACTTTGTGTTACAGATGATGCAAAGTGAACCGCTCCAATCATGTGTTTGAATCACACACACACACACACACACACACACACACACACACACGCACACGCACACACATTTTCCCATACGGGGTGTCAGAGGTCACAGCACAGATGTGGCTCATGGCCATTGTTCATAATACTTCCAGAGGAGCTTAATTATAACTGATAAGAATATTTCAGAGGTAAATATATTCGTGCATGGTCATTCTTTATATGTGCCATGCTTATACCCTAAAACATCTTAATCATCCAGACTTATTTGTTGTACACATTGTATTGGGAATGTAACCTTTATTAGACGGTGCTTCTCCATCTCACTACAGCTTCACACCGCCACACTTTTATTCTTATCTCTTCTCGCAGATGTTTTTATAAGAACATCTTCAATCCTTCAGTTCTTAATATTTCCTCAAGACCTTGTCTAGTCTCAGAGGATAAAGCAGTTTTATTCCTTAAACGCCTCTCACCTATTATTATCATGAGGATTGCATGCAGTTTAATTAGCGTGAAAGCCATCGCCACATGCAGCAGCACCACAGGCGGGACATGACAAACCCCATCTCTTTATCCTGCAGGTACTAAACTCCTCTGTCGTCTTATCCAAACATCCCAAATCCAGATAACCAGATTCATGCTTCTTATTTAATTTTTTTAATGTTGTGCAGCAGTGTGTGGTAAGTCTCCCCTGATAATCCAGGAGAGGTCAGACTTAAAACACCTCGTGCTGTGCCCTAGTTAGAACAGAAAAGAGGACACCTTATGTCTAATATGTTCCTTAATGAGATACCAACAGGTCAAAAAGGGGTTTTGTTTTTGTTTTTGTTTTGAATGGAGATGCGTGCAGGACTGTGCAAAGATCTTGAGCAGATTTCTTGTTAAGAAAATGGGAGATGGGTACAGCGATTTGTTGAAATGTGCAAACATGCTCTTCTTTGGATATTGGCTGTCTCAATGATCCCTCAGTAAATGGATTATTCTGGAAAACTTTATTCTTTAAAGTATTGCAGAACAGATCACGAGTAGTTCAGAAGGTTTTGTGTGTACAGATCAGTCCTTGTACCTGAAAAATGTCCTTTTTTAAACACTGAATCATTCAAGCATAAAAAGGCCTTTGCAGCTAACTACAGGGATGAGTGAGGGAGTGCTGTGTCTACACATAACAGACAACTTGGCAGTGAACCCATCTTAGATTGCTAATTGCTCATGAACTATTACTAGCAGCACATTATTTGCCTTATTTAAATGGCACATGTTTAAATAACTTGTTGTACTCATTTCCCACTTTACTTACAAAATCTAAATAAATAAATTATGTCTCAAGACTTTCACACAATTTTAACTGAATCTAGCTGCAGAGAAGGAAATCTAAATACAGTAGTACAGACTGATTATTTTTACTGTACGTGAGCAAAACATCATTGCTGTGACACACAGGCATGTCCCCCGAGAGCCAAACAACCTGCAAACACCAGTGAACCAAAGTTAAAACCACTCATCAGGGAAGTGAACAAATAGTGCCAATTCACACTGTCGCCTCACACCACCTGATAGTGTAAGTTTGGGACTCTGTAGGAAGAACCGCAGTGACCCCATATGAGGAACCAACTGGTATTGTTGAGGGGAAGACCTCTTTTATCAGGAACAAACCTCCAGCATTGATGGGCTCAGAGGAGCAACCGTGTCTGGTGCCTCGTTGGGGGAGTGAGAGGAAACAATAACAATCTAGTTATATTGCAGTATTGTTCGAAGCATTGGGCGTCATGGACTGTGAATTTTCTTTGACACATACTTCTTATCTAAACAATGTGGCAGATTAAACACCTCCCTGTGGCAGGGACAAACCCAGCGGTCTAATCAGCATATGATTCACTGTCACGCTGCACAAACCTGCTCGGAGAACAAGTGAGCTGGTGATCGAGCATGAACACGATGTGCTAGAACAAGCTCTATCCACCAAGGTCACACCGGGCAACCCACAGGACCCAAAGGCTCTGCTGCCAGCACCGAGTGCCAGAAACCACCGGACATCTCCAGAGGTTCCTGTCTAGCCCCGCCCAGATTAAAGCTACAGTGTGGCTGCGGCTCATTAGTGCAGCGCGTCCTCAGTATTGTTGTACAAATGAAACAGATTATTGATGTATAAATTGCAGTTAATTACTGCCTTGACAGAATCTTAATAAGTAAATATTATTTATATTCCTGGATTGGAAAGTGGGAGTGGTTAAGTCATACCTATTGTACAGGGATACACGGCAGGTCACGCCAACACGCACAGAATCAGAGTGAGTTAGACTGCAGAGGCTGCGCTTTCACGTTGACTGCAGCTCTGGTGAACGTTGCCTCACCAGATTTGCCCCGTTTCTTTCTGAAAGTGCTGACTTAAGAGAACAAAGAGAAGGTCTGAAACAGAAGCTCCACTGCCTGCTCTGCCAGAGCCCTCATACACCAACACTGCTGAAGTTTTCTGTAGGTTTACACAGTGAGTGACGCTGCAGGCAGCACATCACAAGTTTCAAGCTGCACATGTTTCACAAATGATTTTTACTGTGCAAATCTTTGCTGTGTGTAAAGCACACAGGTGTAAAAATTGCATGCAGAGCTGAGTCAACAGAGACGATCGAGCACAGGAACCACGGGCATATTTCTGATTTTACCTTTTAGAGAATCTAATATTAAAGGAAACATTTCCTTCATTAACAACAAATTAAAGTTTGGGCATTACATAAAACAGTAAAACGTATTATAACTGTGACATGGCTCACACCTCTGACAGGACCGACGGTTGTATGCAGGTCTTATGCAGGTCTTATGCAGGGCTTTGCACACCATCGTCTACATATCTGAGCTGTGAATCGTCATCAGGGTGAAAAAATATGAAACAACCAGTAACTACTAACTAACTCCTGCGTTGGTTCTCCAGGTAAGACTTCCTCCCACCATCCTCCCACATGCATGCTAGCTTAATTGAGTCTAAACTTAGTGAGCACCCTACCTCTCGCTCTATGCTAGCAGTTATAGGCTGAAAGGAAAAGAAAAGGAAAGGATTAGCTATTTTCTAACTCGGACATTTTAAACCATCTTGGTTGTGCAACATTAAGATGTCCCCAAAAACGTTCAAGGATGTTGAAGTCAAGGACCGATTTTGAACATGCTTCGGATTATTGCTCAGCCTCTTTCTCACTTTCTTGATTAACTACGTGACATTTCCAGAACATGTCTTTCGATATTTAACGTCGCGTCTCCACTTTATTTGTACAGCGTTTCCTGTATCACAGGCTGCCACACACCTTAAAGTAGAACGACAGCTTGCCAGTGGTTTTCATTAAACACTGGTCTGTTTTTATTCACATATATCTTTGCAAATTGCAGTCAAATGTAAGATTTGTTTATGGCTTTTGTTTTATTAGACTGTGACAGCATTTGGTGAAAATGTCTCTGTCTTATGAAGATGTTGTTTTCTATACTCGATGTTTTTGTGATGAAGCTGTGCAGCAAGTTTGACTTTCACATATCTCCCATTTCTTAATGGCATTTTGCACAGCAGAAATAACAAGGTGCAAGCACTTTATATTTTAATAGCCTTCCCTCTCTTCTTTGCAGGCTTCAATTAACTTCATTGTAGAGTCTTGGTGTGTTGCTTAGAAGCACACTGTCCACAGCTGACAGTTCATTCTGACAAACGCTGACCTGCCTCACACCGGGTAATAATCCAAGACCTAATTAGACGCTTTAGTGCATAAAAAGAAGCTTTAGCCACAATTAAAAAAGTGTTTCCCAATAACAAAGTTCATGACATTTCAATGTTTAAGGTTTGAAATGCTGTCACTATTTTATTGTTACAAAAAGAGTCACACAGTTTTTAATCTTATTTTTCTTTGTTTAAATCAAACTGTATATTTTGTCAGGTGGTGCACAAACTGCTGCGTACACGAATACTATTATGAACAGGATCTGCTGATGCAATGATGTAAAAATATGAACGTAGTCTCACACATACATACTTTAGGACGACTGAGCCGACACGAGGCGATTGTGTTTCAGCCCGTGAAAACAAACGAGCTCATTCAGAGGTGAAACTTCCTCAGTGTGAGGAGAGAAGCACGTCAGCTGCAGAGCGCGTGCATCCTTCTCCTATCACGTCAATGCCGTTTTCACGCAGCGATGGTTCAGGAACAAAGGTAGAATAATCTCTTGCTTACGAAGGTCTGATACTTACGTTGGGTACATAACACTGCATTAGCAGCTCATCATTCCCGAAAGGTCAGCCATGAGAATCACTGCTAACTATTTGCTGTTCACACAGTCGATTACACAGCTGAGAAACTGCATTTGCTTGGTGCGAGATCACCGAGATGCTCTTTTGTGCATCGGTGTTCTGTTTATTTGAGGATACTATCTGAAAAGTGGCAAATGGTGAATTACATCTTATTCATAGTGGCATGAACATACTCAGGTATAGAGCCCTGAAATCGTTTAAGACCTTTTACATAAACCTTTACAAATTCACAGTTTTATCCTCTAATTTCTCTCGACCTCCCTCCCATCGTTTCCCTCGGCCCCTGCTATAGTCCCTTAACAGCTCCTGTGCCGTGATCTCTCTGTACTCTGATCTCCATCAAAAGACATTTGTCTCCAAGATGTACGATGTGCCTTCTCTTTGAGGCAAATGTACTGGGACAACAGCAAATCTTTAAATTTGAGCTAAAATAATTTATTTAAGTGTAAATCAGCAGCTAGCTGTTTAACATTAACTTGCTTCCTCACTTGCAAAACACTCTCTGGAGCCACATCGCTTTCTGTGTGTCTGTCCTTATGTGTCTTTGCTGTACCAGCCTGTCGTTTGTTGACATTAGTAGTGGACGCGAGGAGCCTGGTAGTGTAAATGTCACATTCTTTATATTCTTGTGGAGAGCTGTTTGACATTCTTTAAATAAGAATCCATCAAAGTGCTGTTACAAGCATCTGAGGAGGTCTGCGAAATGTTTAAGTTTACAAAATCCATACAAATACTCCCCAAAAAGCATGGATTGTTTTTGTTTCTTTATTAAACCTTAAGATAGCACTTAAACTTCTTTCTCACAGTGTACGGTTTACAGAGGCCATGTTTGGTATTCTGAGTTTGTTTTAAAGCGTCTTCCTCTTTCTGCTTTACGCTCTGACACACTAGTTGTTGGAAAGAGGGAGCCACATTTATCTTGACTTTTCCTTTGACAAAGTGAAGTGGTGAATGCTTGCATCCCTTATTCCAGCGGACAGATCTGACAGCAGAGCAGTTTGTACAGTTTTATGAATCTGTGTCCAGTTTGAACTGTTTTGATCCACAGACTGCAATATCCCAGACAGCAAGTCAATAACACTCTGTTCTTCTGTAACAGGCTGGACGTCAGTGTTCGTTACTCTGCACTTGTGAGATTAGTTGGCTTCCACTACAGGTCTTTATCCAGGTGTATCAAAAACATCTGGAGGGTTAAATAAATAAAAACAGCAGTTTGCATATTTATCAGTAATGATCCCAAAATATAAAATCCAGATCTGTTTAAAATTTGTGAAGATAATCTTTGAACCTCCTCCCCTGCAGTGTGTTCTTGTGACATAGATGGTTTCACAGCTGCTGCAACTTCATCCAGTTGATTATTAATTTGTTTCAGCACTATTTCCTGCCCAGGTAGCAGCTGTTCCTCTGAAGCCCGTGTTTGGCAGATTTTCAACAGTGAACTAAGGAAACAGCATAAATTATTGCAGTTTCATACAGGCATATGTGGAGTCCAATATCACAGCAGATTGTACACTATCTCTACTTTTCACATAACCTCTAATAGTAAAAATAAAATAACAAAATAAAACTTGTATATGAAAAATGCAGATAAAGTTTTAACTGATGAGCCTACAGTATCCTGCATGTGCTTTGCATGTCATCAAACACAAGACCTGCATAGGGAAGATCTCTGAAAGTAAATCGCAGCAAAAAACACTTTCTGGCACAACTTCACCTTCTTCCAAGGATGGAGAGGATAAACGAATTCACACAGGGTCATCTGACCCTGATGAAGGCCACAAGCCGAAACGCGTTGGTCTATTATTAAAGTTGTTCTTCTTCCTCAGGTGTTGCTGGAGTTCCTGCTTTGTGAAGATCTCTGAAAGTGCCACGTGGTATATCAGACCTAGAGTTTTGCAGCAGATCCTTTAAGTCCTTGGAGTCGAAACCACCATGGATCAAGTTTATTCCAGACTTATCTCCCAACTACCTGCTGATGGTTCGTGGTTAATGTCTCTTCAAGCAACTCTCAGGTTCTCATGACTGCTGATTCAAAGCACCCCACAAGTATTTTTGAACACTCATGTTGACGTTATTGAAGAACATTACAGACTAATGGAGTTATCAGAAATCCCTGTTACAATGCAATATTTCTGCCCACTATATATCATGAAGTCATTATTGTTTTTAATGTTTTTGTTTGGTTTTTCATTCTTTTCTGTCTGACAGAATGACTCCATTACTGATTTAGTGTAAATGTCCTTGCTCTCATTCAGGTCCACTCCCAGTCTAGCTGACCCTGGTCCTTCCTGTCTCTTTGCTACTGGCTCACTCAACACATTTCTGTTGTGGTGCTCATCAGTACCATTGGGCCTCTCCAAGGAGGATCTGAAATGTTCTCTAACTTCACTGTGTTGCACCGTGGCAGGTGGAAGCAGGTTGGAAGGCCAATAATTAGATCATACAGCAGGTTTAGAACTGGCTCTGTAATGATCTACCTGCAGTCCAACACTTGGGAGAATCGACTAATAATATTGACTAGTTATGAATTTGACCAAAGTGTACTTGGCAAATAAAATGCTGTATCAATTCTAAATCAAATGTTTGTACATATGCAGACAAATTTTAGATGTTTAGATATTTAGATGGCACAAACAGTGCTGTTGAATATTACAGGAACTATGAGAAAAGTCGATGCAGACCAAAGTGGCTTGCTCTTTATACTTTCTAAAATTAGATTTTAAAAATGGTATTTCTTATACAACATTGCAGTATATTGCATCTTAACCTCTGTGATATGCACCTATCACCAGATTAAATGAATCGGTGTCATTCATTTCATATGTTGGTGGTTGTAACAGTTTGATTAGGAAAGAGCCCATACAGCAGTGCGAACTAAACCACCGTTTTACTGTCAGTCTTATTTTATAATCCTTGGTCTTCCGGCTGAAAAGCTGCTCGGTCTGTCCCAGGGAGACCTGGTGTGCTCTATGTCACCATCAGGGCAGATTAATTATTTGTCTCCTCCTTCCATTAGTGGGGTGGAGATAATGAGACATGGCAACCGGGGGTTCAACACTGTGGCAAAGACATCACCTCGAATCAGGAGGACTGTTAATCATCCCAAAGCACATTTCAACCGCTGCTGTCATTTCTCTCACTCGCCTGATTTGTGTAGAGGAAAGAGTATAAATTACTTCTAAATGCTTCTTAATGTTGGTTATTAATAAGTGGAGCAAAGAGAGTCATGTGGAGAATTTTCTTTTTGTTTAAATCATTAGATGTAAATATGTAAATATTACGATTTGTGCATGGAACAACAAACATAGTGTATTTTACAATAAACAGGCTGATAAATTATGTACTTCATCATTAACATGAAATGTTTTGTTTTGCAATTTTCTTATTTTTATTGGAGAAACACCAAGTATGATGTAATTGTTTTAGAATAAAACAGATGCTGTCTATTGGTTTCAGCACTACTGAATACTTTTATTGATTTTACTGCACACTTAATATTTTGGTGTAAAAGAAAAATTGGTCACTTAATCTTAACGACACGCAGGTATGACGAAGCTTGGTCATGGGCATTCCTGGTCTGTATCTGTGGTATCTCCATCGGTCCAGTTTCTTCCATTTAGCCGTTTCAGGGTTGCAGCTAGCTGAAGCCTGTTGCAGCTACCAAAGGGAAAGGCAGGTCACATTCTGGACAGGTCGTCAACTTTTGCAGGGCTAATGCATAGCTAAGCTAGACAACCATTCATACTGACATCACTAATTAATTTAACCACATGCATGTCTCTTAAACTCTTGAACCCTATGGTAATCTCTCTTACAGAAAGCATTAACAACCTTGGAGCAATTCAAATCTAGTTACTGGATCACTATTAATGCTAAAGTATAAACTTCAGCTAACTTCCTCACAGATAGCAGTTCTTGTTATGCTGTAGTGTAGTTCTGAGTGCCTAATACCTAAAAGAACTTAACTCCACTTCAGTTAAGTAGTGGTTTATCTTTCGAAACAAAATTCGTGACAACCCTGTGAAACCTTTTATTTTCTGGTCTAGTCTTTCACATAGTGATTGTGTTGGATCTAAACAGTGCAGGGACTAACATCTTATTAACTAACGAGCACAGTAACTACGTTATTATTGTGGTAACGAGCACAGTAACTAGTTATTATGCCAAAATCAGGAACGCGTTTATCGTTACTGGGATTTATATTATAGGGTCATTATTTGTTACTTCATGTGTTGCGTTTGTTGCTACTAAATACAATCAAAGCACAACAACTGTTTCCGTGTTGGATGTAGAAAGTGCACGTGACGCTGTGACGTAGGCTAGAATCATGGCGGCAGTCGATGGCGGTCCAGGTGTGGGATTTCTCTCGTGGAAATATGTACATTCAGTTAGAGCCACACACTAAAGTTACTTTCCCTAGTAGCTAGTTACTTTGAAAGTAACAAGTAACTTGAAGTAACTGAGTTACTTTTGATAGAAGTAACTAGTCATGTAACTAAGTTAGTAATTTAAACTTGTATCTGACTGATGTAGCTTTGCTTGTTATGCTTCAGGAAGATTTTGTAACGTGAGGAAAATCTTGTTAGATGATAAAAATGACAGCAAATGCAAAGTTGGCCTGAAATCAAACCACTTATGTTTAACTTTGACAAAACTATTATTATTATTATTATTATTATTATTGTTGTTATTATTATCATTATCATATGCCCAAAGAATTAGAACAGCCTGGATTTACTAAAGCCGCTGGTGTATCTCACTTGAAAACATGATGGGATGTCTTGCATTTGTTACAGCTTTAGTGAGATGGGGCCGTTACTAGTTTGATAGGCTTAATTTGTCCTTGACGAGTCTGTCCCTAAAATTAACCAATTAGTAAGTAGTTGGTCCAAATGAAATGCAAACTATTGTCTCCCTAAACCAGAGTCTTGTGTAGCAACTCATGATCCAAAACCCAAACAATATTTTGAATTTACCTGCAGTTACATGCAGTAAAGTCGTTGCATTAAAACAGCCTGCCCTTTCATCTGACTGAGAGCATCATCAACATCACACCTAATGACTGGCACATTTTTTCACAATAAGGAGGTTAGCAACGTGAAAACACCATCTATGTTAGAATAAATTAACATTGCATAAATGCTGCCTTTGAAAGCCTGAAACTGTTACCAATTTAACACATCTGCAATACTCGTCCCAAGTTAATAGGTTGCACCAATATGCTAAAATAGCGATATTTCTTCACAAGGTGTTGCATCACTTTTTCTGACTTTAATGTCATGAGTACCCCCACCCCATCCCACACACAGAGATGGACTCATTTTTAGCTTAAAACATAACCACCGTATATTAAATGCATTTAGCTTTTACATACTTTCTAACAGTTTGCCTTAAATGTTTCACATCAAGCCAACAGCAACAACTTTCACAAACACGCTGTTGTCCAATAAATCTTTTAGCACTGTCCTTCTGTGGTGTACTCAGCTAGACGTGGGTACTGGGAATTGAATCAGCTTCACATGCCATTAAGTGGTGAAGGTGAGAAACAAATCCACCTGCCTAGTTGTTGCTAACACAATATGCACTCCATCAAACAGGTCCAGTCAGGGCACAATTTAGGAAAGGTAGAGGACACTTCTTGTGCAAATCAAGATTGATATAGCAGTTGTGTTTGCACTGTTAGCCGCTGATTGCCAATGTATCTTGTGAGAAGCAGATGTAGAGGCTGCAGAGTGTTCAATTTCATGCTCTACACCTGCTTTGCATACAGCCAGCTTTCTGTTTTTCTCTTGTAAAGTTATTGTTCTCAAACACATCAAGAGCATTAAGAATTCCAGGAATTTGCGCCATATTAGACATTGATGTCATTTTCTCCAATCATTTATTTCCATGCATTGAATTTTAGCATGTTGCATAGTTACTAAGTACTTCACATCATATTTCTAGCACTGTTTTCATTTATCTAAAACCATTCAGGTTTGGTAAATGTTTCCCGTCAGTTACTATATGACACGAATATGAGAAAAGGCCCCTCAGTTGGTAAATTTGCACTGCATCATTTCCAAGTGAAATCTATCATGCTGTTGGCCTTGCATTATGACTCCAACAGTAGATCTTCATCAGTCTAGTTTGATGACGGCTTTCTGGTGGTCTTTGTCACTGTGTGTTTTCTACTCATTGTTTTTCCTCAAGCTTCATACTGACTTTTCTAAAGGTCAACCTTGTGTTTTGGTATGCCTGATTCCAGCCAGCCTTTTATTATATGGATTTAGGATGTATGTGGTATGATTAGGGAGAACTTTAAGTTACCACAAAGAGTTGAGCGACGACGGGCAAGTGAGCCAGTTTAGAGTCACAAAAAGCAGCATTATTTCCTATTGTGTTATAGTCCTATACTGTGCTATATTGCACACAGTCCTACTACTACACATAATGATTTTTCTCTAGCCATGCCCAAAATGTTTTGATGGGATAGTTAACACAAACTTTGTTGCTTCGCCGTAGAGGAGATGATTCGTATCAGTTACAGGTATGTCGATACTCTATAAGGCTACTGTGCTTAAATACAAATAGGAAATGCTCGTAGTCTGGCTGTGTGCAGGGAAAACAAACCAACAGTTACTGTGAGAGGGATTCTACTCAAACATTCGTGTCTACACAGAGATATTACAAAAAGAGAGAGAGAGTTTTGACACTGGATGTAAAATATACGTATACATTCACTACTTTGTTAGGTAAGACTGTTCCAACTGTCCAAATATCTAATCAGCCAATCACATGGCAGACTGAATTTAGGCCTGTAGACATGGACAAGCTGAAATTTAAGCCAAACACCAGAAAGCCAAAAAAAAAGGTGATTTACCCTGTAAAACCCATCAAAAGATAGCAGGGAAATTCAGATTTATTAACCCTTATAAAAAATCCACAAAATGTTTTTGCTACATCATGTTGTGTATGATATATTTTTATTATATTTGTATTATATTTTTTTGTATCGCGTGTGATACATCGGGTGGTTTTGGCAACTTTTTGTTAACAACAATGTTAATTTAAGACAAAAAAAGAGTTTTGTCTGTTATATTTTGACATTATAGCAACGTGATGGCAAGCCACACAGGGTAAGCACCTCACCATTAGTGGCTTCGCTTTAGTTTGCTTTGCAGTCACAACTTTAAATATATTCTACTTATTGTCTAATATTGTATCTTTATTAAATGTATTTATTTTTCCATTGCACCTTCTGATGTTTATATGGCGTGCACACATTAACACTGCAAGGTCAAAGTTCTGTTTTATGTTATATTAATACATCTCTGTTTGAGTTACCTGGTGTTTGGCTTCTCCTTCCTGTCTGGCAAAGGGCTGGGAGAGCTCAAGTACCACTGACAGCCTAATTGGATGAAACCACATGCTTCATTGCCTGGGGGGTGTTTCAAGTTTGTTTAATTGTTTGGTATTAGTTGGTTATGTGGCAGCCATTTGGTTTTCCATTTGGTTTTGCCAAACCAGTATTTAAGTTCCTCTGTGTCATTTCAGGAGGTCAGTTTGTCTTATGTTTGTTTGAGGTTTCGTTAATTGTAATTCTGAGTTTAGTTTATTGAGTTGACCTCTTTTGTTGGTCTGCCTGTTTAAGTTTTGGCTTTGTTAAATATCTTTTCATATTTTGGGGTCAATAAAACCCCTTTTTTTTATTGAACACCTGTGACCTTTATGCCTTACTGCTTGGTCCCTGACAGGCAAGTGTTGATCATGTTGATGAGAGAAACTCATGTAGCAAATATGACACAAAGGGCATTATAGGGTTAATACGACTTCAAACCATGGCAATGTTTTTGGTGCAACATGAGCTGGTTTGAGAATTTCAGAAACTGCTTTTCTTCTGGGATTTCCCAACTACACAATCATCTTCAGGGCTTAAAGAGAAACTATTCAGTCAAGGGCTGTTTTCTGGGCAAAAATGCCTTGTTGATACCAGAGGTCAAAGGAGAATGGGCCTTGAAGCAGATGGGCTACAGCAGCACAAAACAACACAGTGTGTGCTATACCTGCACTGCAAACTGAGGCTACAATTCACAGCAGCTCACTAAAGTTGGATAATAGAAGACTGGAAAAACACCACCTGGTTTACTGTGGACAAATGGCCTCCACACGTTACAGTAGAGGAATGTGGTGCAACATGAGATTTACAACATAGATGAGCAGCTGACAAATGTGCACCGACTGTATGATGCTGTCATCTATCATAATCTCTGGGGAATATTTCTAGCACCTTGTTTAATCTATGCCACAGAGAAGAGTTCGTTCTGAAGGCAAACAGGCCCAAGCCAGCACTAACAAGTTGTATCTGATAAAGTGTCTGGTGAGTGTATGAGTCTATATCAGAATCAGATATAAGAATATTGTATAATTTATAAATCCCACGGCTCTTTTCATGAGTTATGTTTCTTTTTTTAATGCATAAATTTAGTGGTAATTTTAAACTAAATTAGAAAACTGGAAATAGGTTCTCGTGGCCCATCTAGGGACACAGCACACTCTTTGGTAATCAATGCTATACAATATAATGAGCCTGTAATTACCAAACTTTCTAAACTAACTTCTTTTCCAAATCAGTTGTGCTGACAGCGTTTCTTACAGGAACCATATCTTATGGCTTACGAGGTAAATGGAGCAGTGCAGGCTCATATAGAGCAGCAGTATCTAAATTCTCCGGTGTCTCGTTGTTTTGGTACAGTGTGCTCCATTAGTGCTTTGTAAACAGTGTCACAGCCTCGTAAATAAAATCCACACGAGTTCTGTGTGTTCATGTTCTTCATTATTAGTCATTTTTCCTTCTCTAGCAAATTATACAAATCTATAAAAACAGGGTTGCATTTGACTAAATAATTTCCAATAACTTTCCTTCTGTTTGTAAAAACAATTTCTCCACCTCCTCATCTTCTTCAATTAGGAGGAGAAACACGTTTTCCACAGAGTGGGACTGTCTGCCAGTCTACAGTCAAAATAATGTAATTATCATTTCCCAGCACAAGCCACTTAAATTTCTGGAGAAGCCAGTTTTACTGAACCGTGACTGGAATTAAATTCTGCCACTTCAACTTGTAACCAAAATGTCAGTGATTTTTATGGGCCGCAGTTAAAATCTGTGCGTTTGTATTTTTTATTAATTTATTTTTCAATTTTGTTTAAAATGCAGTTTTTGATTAAATTTAGCTTCAATTAGTTTTTTAAGGTGAGTGTGCCTTTTTTAATTTGTTTAATTTGTTTATTTTAGTATGAGCCTTAATCCAGAAACAGGTGCAAACTTTCCATTGTGCAGAGTAGTACAACAGTATACACCACATAAAGCAACTACTTTCTTAGGTGAAGGGAAGTAATTAGTATTAACTATTATTAATAAATACTATTAAGAAAAGTTAACTTCAAAATATGACCCAGTAAACATTTAAATTGAATACAGTGAAATATAAAGATTATTTACTTATTCTCTTTAAGTCTGACTTTCTTCTGCCTTCCAAATAAAAATAAGAAAAATTACATAATATAGACACGTTGATGCCAGTTAACACTTAAATATTAAGTATTTATTAGTTTGTATTAAATGTGAAAGAGAAATTTTGCAATCTTGTTGCAAGTCTTTAAAAAATGAAATATTCTAAAATGTATGAGAGCAAAATAACACATTAGTACAGTAATCTGCACATCGCTCATTACACCTCTCAAGCCTAACCTTTTAAAAAAAGCATTAAGCATTTGAGATGAATGGCATTTTCTATGAGCTCATCTTTTCAACCTGATCTGTGTGTGATAAAGGTGAACTTTTGTGTCTTTCATATAAATACCTGCATCTGCCTTATAGCAGTGCATCTATTCAGCTCCAAAAGTGGATGAATCTTCCCCTTTGGAGAGACATTCATTAGCTGCAATAGCACGATAAATGGCTAAAATAAAGAGGAAGCAATTTCACACACTCCCACAAAAAATGGCATCTGGACCTTGGCAAATGACATTTATGAAAGAAAGCTAGCAGCACAATTACAAAGCACACTTTAGATACTCCGATGATTGAACTTGAGATAATTAAATGCCTCATTATGTTATTGTAGTGAGAGATTGACAGGTGGAGAGTGCAGAACATAGAAAAAAGGAAAGAAAGGGATGGTGATGTGAAATTTTGGCATTGTTAGTCTCCAGGTATGCATGATCAGGAAGGGCCTTGTTGAGCACTCCAGGCTACAAGCTTGGAGAAGAAGCTTGGAGAGAAACTAATTTAGAGCTAACCAAGGAGCATAATCAGCTTGAAGCATTTCTGGCTTTAATATCTGAAAATGTTCTCAAAATGAATAATACTTACATTTTAAATTCAACTAGTTAATAGATGTGCACCCTTGTAACTCGTGTAAACCCTTAATAAACTAAACTTCTTAATTATTTATTTCACGTCTTAATCCTGCTAAAACAAGTTTGATTCAGCAGAAGTTTAAAAAAAGTGAAAAAGTGAATGCAAAAAACAAAATTACAAATGTGATAAAGTGCAGTGGAAACAGTAATGATGACCAGCACATGCAGTGTGCTGTATGGATGCAAGAAAATCATTCAAACTACAGAGACTGAGAATAACTGCAGAAACATGAGCTTTTTATACCACGACTTTAAACCAATAAACTAATAGATATGCAACTTTAAACTGTGCTCAGGCTCCAATTAGATAACCCCTCTCTGTTCCCAGTTATGTTCCATCATTTATCATTTATTAGTAACTTTGTTTATGTCCCAACTTTTTTGAAACTGCTTGCTGGCATCAAATTTTAAAATAAGGTTATATGTCAGACGCAATAAACAGTTTCAACATTTGATATGTTGCTTTCAAATGAATCTAATTCAGTTTTATTCTATTTTTATTTTATTTCTATAGAGCTATTTCACAAAAACTATGACCTCAAGGTGTTTCCTGTTGTATGATACAAACCCTGCAATAATAAAATACCATAAATAAAAAAAATAATTAAGAGCAAGAACTTGGTGATAGTGGGAAAGAAGAGCTCTCTTTTAACAGGAAGAAAGCTTCACATACTGTTTTGATATGGAGCCAGGCATTCATTTGCATGGACACCTGGTAAGTGTTAATACAGCATGTTGTGGCTTGTGCTAAATGAATGGCAGATGATTGTTCCTGGTCATCCAGTAAAAGTCTGTGTTCAGTCACACATGTTGAGCAGAAAGCTGCTGGGCAGCCCAGGATGCTTCAGTAAAAGCCCGAGTTTAGTGCCACTCAAGGAATTGCTGTAACAGTCCCTATGTGGGGCAAAAACATTAAACTGGGGCAGCCAGGGTTGTGTATGTTTGTGTCCTGCTGGTCTGTGCTTGCAACCATGACTTTGGTCACAGTCTGACCTGCTCTGCAAATGAGTTTGAATTAATAATTGACAACTTAGAAGCTGTGCTGGGTCATGCATGACACAAGGTGCAGTCCGCTGAGGTGGGGCGGCACACTTCCTGGTCAGCTTGACACAAAGCTTATGGTCTTCTTGACACTAGGCCAGCTCACACGGCACTCCAACCCCACTGGTCTTCCATAAGTTGTTTGAAAAGCTGGTAACAAAATATAAATATGCTCCTTGAAAAGTGGAAAGGTTGCCAATTCAGACTGTCTGTTCTTGGCCACACCTATACGTCTCTTATTATGGGCATATATTTCCACTTGTAACTGACTACAGCCCCACCGCCCTACATACAGTACCAGAACGTTAAGTCATTGCATGGAGCGGTACCAGTGCGCTTCCTAAAAATGATCCAAACAGTTACAGTTGCTGAAACAAATGATTTGTTTTGAAAGAACATTGCAAGAATTTCTTTAAAAGACCTGAACACGAAAAGTTGTAACTGACAATTGTTAAAACCACAGTCTCCAAAATCTCGTCTGTTTCTGTGTTTAAGTACAAAAACCTGAGATGTGTACACTAGAAACACTCAAAGTATCCTGCTGTGTGCTTTTTGCATTTAAATGTTAGTGTGTCTAATGATTATGTAATGTTTATAACCAACTCCAGGCATTTGCTCAACAGCAGCGAGTGTGGCGCGATGGAAATTAGTTCACCACCATTTCCCCTCGTGCTCTGCTTTCGCTTTCATTAGACAAAGAGTGCAGATAATGTTTTTTTGAGGCTCAATTGTAAACAAAGCAGGTTTCTATTATATAAGCAAAGGAGTTACCAGGGCCACCTTTAACCACATTATCACCATGGTAAGAACTTGGATGCTGGGAGACATTTTTCCAGCAGGCACAATATCTCCTTCTTTGGATGTGGAGAGAAAATGTGATCTTTCAATCCCCTATGGACACCCAGCATGTGCTCACCAACCTTTGAATCCCAGCTTCATTTAAATGAGCAGCTATGATTCAAGCTAAGACTTAATTGTGGTACATAATGTCGGCTACTGAAACACTTTGATTTCCACTTTGTGGAAGTAAACAGACACTAGCCATAAATTAGAGCTCGGCTGACATGTTGGTTATATTCTGCAGAGCGTTGTGCAGACACCAGAACATCAGTGAGACATAATCACAGACTAAAGAGAAATAAGCTGTCAAGTGTTAACAGGAATGACTGACGAGAGTCTTTTCTTGGTTTGCGAGGACTGAAATGCATTGACAGTTTTTCACACCCACTGTTATTAAAAAAGTAAAAGTGACTTTGAAAAAATGTATATTAAAAGTTAATAATGAAGTGTTGATTTGTGGAAGTGTATAGATAGGAGTCTCTCCTCAAAGCTGTCATAAGCAGCGTAACAAAGGGAACGTCAGGCGTGCGTTAAACATTAAAAGACTTTTCTTGTGACCTTCCCGTGTTGTTCTGTTGCCACTTTGCTGCAGTGAGATTTTGCCTTTATCTAAAACAACTTTACATGAATGATAAGCTAAACTACAGCAAACATATCCTCTGCTCCACAGAGAGAAAACGTCTGAATGCTGAAACATTTTGCCCTCTATCGCAGCAAGGTTTGTGCTGTCATCATCACTGTGGGGAAAAAGAAACTGAAACACATCCGCAGAGAAAAATATCCCCATCTGACCTTTTGGAAATGGCACCTGAGAGTAAATACTTGAATAAATGCCTGCCCGAGTAATTTTTGATGAATGCTACAATCTGAGATGTTGGGTGATTTCATTTTCGCAGATCTCATGGGAGAGTGCCAAATGGAGGTGTGCATAATGCACTTTGTCCCCCTTTCAAACCGCTGACCTTGACAACCGTAACATAACCTCGCACATCCCTCTAAACCCAGCAGAACTACACAATGATGTTTGTGCTCTTAAAGCATTTCATCATAAAAGCTTTAAAAAAAATGCTTTCCAATATGTGAAAATCTCCAAAAGTAAACATGGCAAAAATGTAACTCTTTTTGACAAAGTGGCTAAGATAAAAGTTAATTAAAAATATTAAGATATATTAAATTGAAATGAGTAGAATCAGAAGTTCCAGATTAGCTGCCACAGGTGCAATCATCTCGTGGTTTCTTGGAAGACCCTCACTGGCACCAGATACTTCAATATCTATATCTAGTCTCACAACAGGGTTAAAACACCTCCAAGCTATGTGAAATGAATCGTTCCACTGTGGCAGTAATTCTGCTGAAGAACTGCAAACATGTCTATTGAGTTCTTTTATTAAATAAATGATTGAAAGGTCTTTTTTCTGTGGGTCAAAGGCATCAATGACTTTGTCCAAAACTTTCAAGAAAGCACAATTTTCATAGGTTGTACTTAATTTTGACATTTTGTAGCATCAGCAGCACAAGCTTGAGATGTGGACTAAATCTAACCAACAGTAAGTTTTGCAGGAAATAACGAGAGAATTCATTTTAGCTGTGATTCATGTTATAATACATATGGGCCATTAATACAGTCTGTAGGTGTTTTATTACCGACATCTAATAAAATATGGTGATATTTACTCACACAAGTGCTGTTTTCTCTAAATTCAAATGAGATTAAAAATGCAGTAAATATCCTCTTCTTCTTCTCTTCTATTAAATGTCACAAAATGGAAATTTGAGGAGCACATTGCACTCGTAGTGTAATTAAGTTTGTGTTTCCATGTGCAGATGAAGAGATCGTGTTTTGGGATAAGTTGTTTTGAAATTAATTAATTAATTGATAATGACACTCGTGATACTTTATGTTCTTTATATATGCAATGTAAGTATATATACACATTTTGATAAGATCGAACATCTAATGCAAACATGCAAACAAATTAAAATGACTGCCTGTAACTAATATATCTATTAAAAGCACCTAATAATAATACAACTGGGACAATAGTCCACCCCCATCAGTAGCCTCAGTGACTACAGACCCAGCGCACTGACTCCAGTTTGTAAAGTGCTTTGAGAAGCTGGTCCTAAAGCACATAAAGGACTGCCTCCCACCCAGCTTCCACCCCCACCAGTTTGCCTACAGGGCAAATAGATCCACAGAGGATCAATCTCCACTGCTCTCCACTCCGCTCTGCATCACCTGGAGAATCCTGGGACGTCAGTAAGGATGCTTCGTTGATTTCAGCTCGGCCTTCAATACCATCATTCCAGACATTCTTATAGACAAGCTGGTAAACTTGGACTCCCCCCCCCCTCCCCCCACATGTGCATGGATCAAAAACTTCATCACAGACCGCTCACAATCAGTCAGGCAACCAGCGATCATCCACCCTGTCACTCAGCACCTGCTCACCACAGGGACGTGTGCTGAGTCCACTATTATACACCATCTGCACCAGTGACTGCACCCCCCCGCACCCCTGCAACATCATCATCAACTTTGCAGACGACACCACTCTGATGGGCTCATCACCAACGATGACGACACCGCCTACAGGGATGAGGTCCAGCGACTGTCAGAATGGTGTAACTACAATAACCTCGCCCTAAACACCACGAAAACCAAGGAAGTGGTCATGGACCTCCGCAAAACAAGAACTGATCCCCCTCCCCTATCCATGAAAGGTGACTATGTGGAGAGGGTGTCCTCCTTTAAGTTCCTCGGCGCCCACATATCTGAGGACCTATGCTGGTCCACAAACACATCAGCGCTGGTGCAGAAAGCCCAGCAGCGCCTCCACTTCTTGAGGGTTCTGAGATGGATCAGGCTGCAGACTGACCTCCTAGTCTCCTTCTACCGTGCCACCATCGAGAGCGTGCTGCTGCACGCCATCCCTGTGTGGTACGCTGGTTGCACAACAGCTGACAAGAAGAGACTACAGAGGGTCATCAGAACTGCAGAGGAGGTGACCGGCTGTCCACTCCCCTCCCTGGACTTAATTTCCAGCTCAAGATGTCTCTCCAGAGCCAGGGCGATTATAAAGCACCACCTCCATCCTAACACCACCTCTTCAACATCCTGCCCTCTGGAAAAAGGCTCAGATCCATCAGGATCCACCAGACTAAAGAACAGCTTCTTCCCGTGGGCTGTCAGAGCTCGTAATGCAAACTAAGAGTGTGTAAAGACCCAACACATCCACCCTGACACTGCTGCTGATCATCTATGTGCAACATCTCAGTCTCTCCATGTTCTGTGCAATTATGTTGGTCCCAGTCTGTTTCAATGTTTCCTACACATACACCATGTATATAGTTCCACTCACACATGTATTCATATACACTGCTTTTATTTTATTCTATTTATTTATTTATTTATTTATTTTCCGCCTTCGTTGTATATTGGTTTCTCTTCTTCTTACTTTAGCACCTTTGTGGTTCAGCTGCACAATGACAATAAAAAGCTCTAAGTCCCTACATTTCTATGTTTCTAAGTCTACTAATTCCACAAATGACTGTTTGCTACTTTATACCAGCATAATTTATGTAAACAAAGCTGAAAAGCAGGAGAAAATATAAAAGTCAGAGATTGAAGTGTGGTTTATTATTCTCATTATTAACAGAGCCATCAGGGATTTGGAAGTTATGCTCTGCCATTATTCAAAGGTTTGGTTCAGACGTGTGCTTTTCAGTGAGCGCCTTGTGTTCGGGATTCTGGGAACATCTTTGATGATCTGCAGTCACAGCTTTGATGTCTCTGAGTCTGTTTGTCTGCGACTGTTTTTGCTCTTGTGTCATGCCAAAGACACAGCACGCCCTTTTTCCTGCCCATCCAACGATTTTTTTCCTGAGAAAAACCCTGAAGTCACTGGGTGTCTACATGGAAAAGTTCACGTACTTCCACAAGCTGTCTGCAAGCTGCACCGCATGATCCTGTGTTAAACGAACAGGAACGACAAATGTTGCAGATTTTTCACTTTAAAATCTGGAGAATTTATAAAAACGTTAAAGTCTTCTGTAAAACCAGAACCATCCCATGACATTTTCTGCTAACATGCCTTCAGGAGGTTTCCTGTTTCTCCTGCTGCGACGAGGCCTATTTTCTTTTGTCTTTCATCTGCCAACACGGCAGCGTGTCATTCTTCCTCTTTGTTATTAAAGAGAAGAAGCTGTGAAAAGCTGGATTTTGTCTTAATAACGAGTCCACTGACTGTTCCTGTGTCTTCAGAAGTACTGCTCCTCAGCAACATGGAAAATCGCAGGTATGGCTGGAAGGTTAATTCATGTCTCCATAGTGTGCTCACTTTACCAGCACGCTATTGTAAAACTTGTATTTTTAGATGAGACACAGCTTCTGCACATTAATCTCAAGATAATAGACTTTTTATATTTACACCTCACTCCAGCGAGAGCTTTGCCTGCGCTTCCTGCTCTTATTTTTAAAGTGAGGAAATGAGCCTGTGGGAGTTTAATACATTCATGTTCCCTGTAAGTTGACTTTTAAAATATAAAAGATTAGAATCCAGAGAAACCCCCGATAATTGAAGGAAACATTAGGCAAATAACACACACACTCACACAATAGCCAAGATAAAGAGAAAGATAGCTCAGTACGACACAAACGGCACAATTAATGATGGAAGGAAGCCGCTGCTTTGAAGGAGAAAAAACAACAAAAGTCAACAAACTGCAGCAATATTTGAATGATGGGTAAATCCTCCCCTGCTTCTCCTGCTGCTAGTCTAATTGAATTTCTAACATTCCTTACATACACAGCCTATTTCATGTACCGTATATTCGTAAAAAGCCTTCGCTCTTAAAAGACCATTTACTCCCATTTTATCAGGATGAAGCTGTACGTCATTAACTTTGACATGAAAATCACCAGAAAAGTTTCGCTCATTTTGTGAAAGTGGAAACAAGTGTGCGTTTTCTAATTAGTAATTGTTTTATAGGATGTATCAGCTTGTTTTACAGCAGATGGCATTAAACCTTTTATATATGATAACTCTGTTATATCAGTATCTTTAATTTTAGGCTATTTGAGGAGAAGAGATCTGTTTCCTGTGAGATCGTGTTTATTTGGTTTTTCTACTCTACCCTCTCGACTTTATTATATTCTCTGCTGATTTCACAGCTTTCTCCAGTTCTTGCGTTGCTTATCATGTTTTCTGAATGTTTCCAAACACGGTTTCCTCTTAAAGTAAAAACATATTCTCAGTGCAGCTTCGTCGCTGTGGTCCTGGCGTAGCGCCCGTTCAGTCTTTGGCAAATAATAGTCAAAGCTTTTATCTGGATAACCACAAATATTTGTTTTGGCTGTTTGTGTGTTAATTGAAACAGTGAGATACAGCATCCGTGTCGTTACTTGCTCCTCACACTCTTTACTGAACAGACTCATTATGTTGTTTGTTTTATTAGGATCCAGTTAACACCAGTCAAAGCCTTGAATCTTCGTTCTGGGATTTTCTCTGCATTCATTCATTTCTGACGTTAGTAGGTTCATCTTGTTAATTTCTGATTTAATTTAGTGGAGCTTAATTTCTGATTCAACAAAGGTTTTGTTCCACAAAGACAAAACACGATCACTCAGCAGCTGTTGATTTGTTGGTTACACGTCCATGATGCAAATATCCCACTACATCCCACAGGTGCTCGATTAGATTCAGATCTGCTGACTGTGGAGGCAGCTTGAATGTAGTAAACTCGCTGTCCTTTGGCAGAGGCCAGGTAGAGATCATTTGAGCTTTTTAACATGGCACGCTATCTTGCTAGAAGCAGCCATCAGTAAATGGGAATACTGTGGCGATATAGGGATGTGGTCAGCATCACTACTTAAGTAAGATGTAAGCTTAAATGATGTGTGATTGTACTAAGGGGCCCAAATGTTCCAAGATAATATTAAACTATGAATAAGAACTCCAAATATGGATATAAGACTGTAACTATACCTTGACTAGAAAAAAAATAGATGTTTCAGCTCATGACTTTCTGCAAAGCTTCTGATACACATTTGATGCACGTTTGATGCACGTTTAATGCACGTTTGATGCACGTTTGATACACGTTTGATGCACGTTTGATACACGTTTGATGCACGTTTGATGCACGTTTGATACACGTTTGATGCACGTTTGATGCACGTTTGATGCACGTTTGATACACGTTTGATACACGTTTGATGCACGTTTGATACACGTTTGATGCACGTTTAATGCACGTTTGATGCACGTTTGATGCACGTTTGATACACGTTTGATACACGTTTGATACACGTTTGATGCACGTTTGATACACGTTTGATGCACGTTTGATGCACGTTTGATGCACGTTTGATGCACGTTTGATGCACGTTTGATACACGTTTGATGCACGTTTGATGCACGTTTGATACACGTTTGATGCACGTTTGATACACGTTTGATGCACGTTTGATGCACGTTTGATGCACGTTTGATGCACGTTTGATGCACGTTTGATGCACGTTTGATGCACGTTTGATGCACGTTTGATGCACGTTTGGTGCACGTTTGATGCACGTTTGATGCACGTTTGATGCACGTTTGATGCACGTTTGATGCACGTTTGATGCACGTTTGATGCACGTTTGATGCACGTTTGATGCACGTTTGATGCACGTTTGATACACGTTTGATACACGTTTGATGCACGTTTGATACACGTTTGATGCACGTTTGATACACGTTTGATACACGTTTGATGCACGTTTGGTACACGTTTGATGCACGTTTGATGCACGTTTGATGCACGTTTGATACACGTTTGATGCACGTTTGATGCACGTTTGATGCACGTTTGATGCACGTTTGATGCACGTTTGATGCACGTTTGATGCACGTTTGATGAACCTTAACAAAGGTAAAACTGTGTTTCATCCATATACAGAGATGTCCAAAGTACTTACATACAAACATATCATTACATTAAATAGCTGTATAGAGCTGAATCTGGGGCAGAAGAAAGACATACAGTGGTTGCAAAAGTATTCGGCCCCCTTGAACTTTCCCACATTTTGTCACATTACAGCCACAAACATGAATCAATGTTATTGTAATTCCACGTGAAAGACCAACACAAAGTGGTGAACACGTGAGAAATGGAACGAGAATCAGACATGAATCCATGTAACGCTGTCCATCTAATCTGAGCTGGAGCTGTTTCAAAGAAGAATGTGCAAAGATTTCAGTCGTTAGATGTGCAAAGCTGGTAGAGACAGACCCTAAAAGACTGGCAGCTGGAACTGCAGCAAAAGCTGGCTCTACAAAGTATTGACTCAGGGGCTGAATAATTACACACACCCCACTTTGCAGTTATTTATTTGTAACAAATGTTTGAATCATGTCTGATTTTCGTTCCACTTCTCACGTGTGCACCACTTTGTGTTGGTCTTTCACCTGGAAGTCCAATAAAACTGATTCATGTTTGTGGCTGTAATGTGACAACATGTGGGAAAGTTCAAGCCACTGTAGAAAACCCATTTCCATAAAGAAAAATGTTTTTCATGTTTGATTCAATACAAAGCTCGAGTATACATACAAAATCATTACATAGAACAACATCAGTCCATAAATTACATATGTCTTAGGACCCTTGGTAAGAACTACAGACATGTCCATGCACACAATCTAATAATCATAAAAACAGGAGAACAACAGTTCCTCATTTAATCCTCTAGGACAGTGCTTCCCAAACTTTTTCAGCCACGTACCCCTTGAGACATGTCAGCCTCAGCCACATACCCGCTGCTACGAACGACTCTTAATTAGTGTCTAAAAATACATTGCAATACCGCATGCATACAAATAAATACTGCAGTCGATTATTTCTCACCACCAAATGAATTTATTAATATATTTTAGTAATGACAGAAGTTTAATAACGAACTTTACTACTTAATATTAGCAGAGTATCAAAAGATTTATTAGAATTCACCGTTTTGTCGAGAGCATGAAGGCCAGATATGAACTTCATTTAATGTGATGGATGTGCTTGAGCAGAGGCACACAGCTCTTCAATGTTTGGCTCAATTTGGGAAAGGCTGAGTCTTAAATCGTTTTCCACACAAAGTCTTGCTCTGTATTTTGTTTTCATGTTTGTTAAAGCAGAAAATCCCCTTTCGCATAAGTATGTGGTGGCGAAAGCATCAGAGTCTTGAGCACAGAAAATCATGTAGCACGGGAAAGACTTCAGTGTTGTTTGCATCCATCAGTTCTTCCAAAGGTTTAACTTCTTTATCATGGCTCAACTTTATCTTGAACATTGAATATAGTCGCAGAAACACCTTGTAATCCGAGATTGAGCTCGTTCAGACGAGAAAATATATCACACACGTAAGGTACTCTTCATCATGCAAATGTTAGACAGCTCAAAGGGATGGTTACTGAAGAAAACTTTAAGTTCATCCCTCAGCTCACAGAAACGGGTCAGCACTTTCCCTCTAGATAGCCAGCGAACCTCTGTGTGGAGCAATAATGTCTCGTGCTCGCTGCCCATCTCATTGCACAACGCAGCAAATAGGCGGGAGTTCAGCGGCCTGGCTTTCACAAAGTTAACCATTTTTACACTTGTGTGCAAAACATGTTTCAGTCGGACAGGTACTCCCTTTGCAGCAAGAGCCTCTCGGTGGATGCTGCAGTGTATCTGCGGTAGTTGTCCTTCCTTCCAGCGGTTTACAGAACAGCATGTCCTCCTTGATGGTTCCTTCATGAATGTAGCGCACATCTACGAGGAGATGCACCAGCCCGGCCACATCCGTGGACTCATCCAGCTGTATTGCATATAATTCACTGTGGCGTATGCGCAGAAGTAGCTGCTGTAAAACATTTTCTGACATTGCACTGATGCGCCGTGAGACAGAATCGTCTTTTTTGCCTTTTCCCCCAACATTGTCCTGCCATATGTAAAGCAGCAGGGAGAACGAGGTCCTCCACAATAGTGTGGGGTTTGCTGGTTTTAGCCACTCTGTAACTGACCATGTAAGATGCTCGTAGTCTGTTTTTATTCATAAGATCTGGCACCTGAATGCAGGTTTTACTTGTTGAAAGTGATTTTAGCTGTCGCTCAAAATATTCTCTTTATTTTTCAAATGGGGATTTTTCTCTAAATGTCTGCGCAGGTGAAGGTTTCATTGAGTTCTGAGACAATACTTTTGCACAAATAATAGAATAGACTAGAATAGAATAGAATAGAATGCCTTTATTGTCACTATACAGTTGTACAGTGAGATACAGAGCATCTCCTAAAACATGCTGGGGGGGGGTACAGTTCTGCAGCGCTATATACATATGGACAGTATTAACATAGGGAAAAAGATATATATATATATAAAATGTACAAATATACAAGCCGTTTTAAAAAAAAAAGTAATATGTAATAAATAGTGTTGTGTATATACAGTTGAGTTATTGCACATAGAATTGGTATTGCACAGTGGTG
Source organism: Neolamprologus brichardi (assembly GCF_056152115.1). Lineage (NCBI taxonomy): Eukaryota > Metazoa > Chordata > Actinopteri > Cichliformes > Cichlidae > Neolamprologus > Neolamprologus brichardi. Next base: position 34,863,761 of record NC_142105.1, read on the forward strand.
GTCCATAGAGGAGGTGGGAAGAAAAAAAAAACTGGGGGGGGTATCGGTGCATGTGTGAGTTCAGGGTGGTTGTGGCTTTGGGGAAGAAACTGTTTTTGAGTCTGTGGGTTTTGTGTTGATGCACCTGCAGCGCCTCCCTGAGGGAAGCAGGCTGAACATGTACAAACCAGGGTGGAGCTGTCCTTGATGATGTTTGCTGCTCTGCTGAGGCAGCGGGAGGAATAAACGTCCATCAGGGAGGGGAGAGGGCAGCCGATGATCTTCTGTGCTGTCTGACCACACCCTGAAGCCTCACTCTATCCGCCTTGATGCAGCTGCCGTACCGTGATGCATTAGGTTAGCAGGCTCTCAATGGACGAGCGGCAGAAGGTCAGCAGCAGGTTGGAGTTCAGCTTGTATTTCCTCAGGACTCTCAGGACGTGCAGCCGCTGTTGGGCCTTCTTGACGACCGCTGAGATGTTGTCTGTCCAGGAGATGTCAGCAGAGATGAGGACACCAAGGAACCGGGAGGTGTGGACCCTCTCCACACCCTCCCCGTTGATGTAAAGGGGGGCCAAGTCAGTGCTGTGTCTCCTGAAGTCCACAATGAGCTCTTTGGTTTTCTTAGTGTTCAGTGCCAGGATGTTCTCTGATCACCAGGCTGCCAGCTTCAGGACTTCCTCTCTGCAGGCTGCCTCGTCTCCCTTTGAGGTGAGTCCGACTACCGTGGTGTCATCAGCAAACTCGATGATGAGATTGTTGCTGTGGGTCCAACTGCATTCGTGGGTGTAGAGAGAATACATTCAGGCAATTCCCTAATGTGATAATTATTTGTCTGTAAATTAGTGCATCACTTCGGTTTATTAATGTAGCAAGTACCTGCTACAGTAACTATTCTTGGTACCAATAGCTTGTTACATGTCTACAACTCAAGTTTCCTGACATTACATCTTCATTTATGGCTCAATTTAGAGTGAAGATGATGTCATAATCTTTGCTCATCCAATGAGAGCACTGACCACGAGGTAATCTAATTCATGACATTGATACAGTAGCCAATTAAAAATGTTAACAAAGTACACTTACCTGTAGTGGATCTTTACTAATATATGCAGAGAAATATGCCACCACACAGCTGGAATGGGTGCAAATCTCTGCGTCTGTGCATCAACAGCATTGTTTCAGCTGCTGAATGTCCACAGATTTCTATCAAGGTGTCCTTATGTGCCGAGCTTCCTCACTGTAACGTCTCTGGTATGAGCAGAAATCGTATATGTAGTTGAAATTACAATCCTCTTATCCAATGCACCAGTGATTTTCATGGCAGGGGTAGCCTGGGGGCTGGAAAGCTAAGCCAACATGAAAGAGCAAAATAATGTTCCCTGAAAAATTAATACCTCATAAAGTATGCTGCAATAATAAATATATTTACTGCATGGAGCAAACAGATCTTTATAGCTGGCTTTCCTGTTCATGACAACTGTATGGTGGGGGGATGGGGGTGGGGGTATTTAGCTTACCCTATTAAATTTTATTAACACTTAAAATTATGCATAGTTAAATGACAAAGGGCTGTAGACACAGGCGGTTATAGTCACTGCCTCTCTACTATTTATCCTCCCACTGATCTGAACAAGACCTCTCAGACCCTCTTTGTGCTGTTTGGAGCAACTTTAATGATGTTATTTGATCAATGGTATTCTTGCTCTGTGGTTAATTATAGTAATATCCATCCAATAAATTTTACAAACGTTTTTTGGGTGTTTAAAATTCCATTATTTCATATTTTATATTGACAGTATTTAGCCTGTATCTGTGATGGTAATACAGTATACTATCAGTACAGCACGGTCTCCAAATATGCTTCAAAAACATGAGATAGACATAAACAGGAAACTAAACTTGGTGCTTGGACACAGGATCTGGTAAACAGGCTGGTAACATTATGGTGAATGCATCCATCTTTTATAAACAGCCTCTTGTCTAAACTTCATCTTTGCAGTTCTGTCAGCATCAACTCATTTACTGCAGCAGTGACACTCCACAAGTCTGTCTGGCTTTGCTTTGCAGATTTTACTGATTAATCTCCAGTTTGTACTGGCATTAAATAAGAAGAACTCCAGGGTGTTTGGTATCAATTTAAAGTAATGTGAGAGTTATAGATCACAGGTGCTTAAGCAACTAAACTAGAATTTTCTTTTTATACCAGGTTGTTTTTAAAAAAAACATACAAGTCAAACTCAAGGACAGCGTCTGGAGCGACTTTAAGATGAATTGTAAATATAACAATGTAGTGTTGGACCCAAGAAACATACGCTGGGGCGAATATGTTGACAGCAGAACTTTTATTTAATACTGTGGTTTCTTGACTGGGACACAGACACTCCCGCTCCCCCTCCGACTGTCACTGCCAACATATAAAGAGACACAATCACTGTCAGATCCCAGCACACCTGTTCACCCCGCCCCTGCGCCGCCCCGGGAGCTCACTGCGTCACCCCTCCTCTGCAGCTGGCCAAAGACCACACCCACGCCACAAACAGCTTTTATAAAGTTCCACATTTAAAGCAAATAAAACTGTGACCTCAATCTCACTTTACTTTTTTCTTTTTGTAAACGTAGACCGCGATTTTGTTGTGGTGCTGTAATTACGCAGGTTATTATTTATAAGTGTTATACAGTTTGTAGATAAATAAAATAAATTTAGTCTCTCCTTTTGTCTCATTGCTGTTTTGAAGCCTGACGCTCCAAAAACATTTCACTTTGCTGTTATTTTTAGAGCATACTAATAACTGATAATATAGTTCTTTAACACTCGTATGTGACAACAGGACTGAAAGATTTCTTCACTCTGCTGAGACGTTATTATTTATCTCCAGCTTATGAAACCATTTCAAAGCTTCACTGAGCAGCTCAGTAATGATCTTAGTTAATGCTGCTTTCACAGGATATTTACTTTACAATTCTTTGTAAATTTTATCAGGAGCTGATGGGCAGTAAAAAAAAACTTGACGTGTCACCATCAGTCCTCATCTCCTGCACCTCACTAGTCGAGTGACTTATCCAACAGGACGTCGCCGTTTGCCAGTGAACCCTTGATGGGCATGTGGATGTATACATGTGGATGGCTTCTGGGGTGACGCTTTTATGTTTCGGCTGTGTCGCTAAACTAATTTAAAAAGACAGATTGCTGTGCTTATTAAGTAGTATCTAGAGGGACAATTAGAGAGCTAGGTGAGGGCTTCAGGCAGGAGCTGCTTCTATCGGGAATCAATGACCCTCATGCAATGAATTCAAGTGGTTTGAGCAAACCGTATTGATTCATCCGGCAGGCTTCATTGTTTTGTTATTAAGGGGAGTCATAAATCTAAGTTAGAAACTTGCTGTCATGGCTGTGAAATATCTGACAAGCAGGACATTTTTTCAGTGCAGCTGGACGTTTGATGGGGATCAAATAAACATAATGAAAGGATGGAAAAGTAACTCAGCCCTTCATGTCACCTCAAGGCTGCCTCCGACCGTACGAGCGGTTTCAGCAGAAAAAACTGTGACAATGGTTGATATGCTGAAATACGTCAGCTCAAAGCAGGCTTCATGTCCTGTGGTGCCATTCAGTTACAATTACTGCTGCATGCTACAGAACTGATCGACTAGATCCTTGAAAATTAACTTCAAAGGAAGCACTGCCGCATATTAGACGTGTGAAATATGTCTTTTTCCTAAGTTTTCTGTAGGTCTCAGAATAATTAAGAAAAGCTCAGTATTTTAACTCTTTTCTTCATCAGTTTATTTTGATCATTGCATATTAAAATCATTACTGTCAAGCAGGATGGAAGACAACAGCATTAGCATCACGTCTCTGGTGTTCTTCAGATATGGACAGTTTCCAAGTCTCTTGAATTTAGTCTCATGTGAAGAGACGGCACTTCATCAGTCTTAGCAAGACATTGGCTGTTTACAAAGAAGTGATCACAAAAGTTTATATCTTTTTTCTTTTTTCAAGAAGGAAAACAAGGAAAAGATTACAGCCCAGAGTTAATTTCAGGTCATGTTAGCACTGCACTCTCCAGAGGACTGGAGAAACTGACAAAATTGTGAATATCAGGCCAATTAGCACGTGTTCCCTGCAGCTTTCCAGCAAACGTGATTATGCAAAAGTCATTTTAAAACATCTGTTTATGTGAGACTCAAAGCAAGCAAAGAAATTAGCCTCCTGAAAAAGCTATTTTGCTAATTACATTTGGGAACTCTGTGTGGGACCACGATTTCTGGTCTTATCTTCAGGTCTAGTAGGTAGTTACAAATGGCCTCCTGTTCCTCAAAAGTTATTCCAACCTGTAATTAAACCTTGGTAGTCTTATAATCATAACCAAACAGTCACTTTGTTAGAACCAACTGTTATTGTCCATTAATGCAAATATCTAACAGCCAAAGAGCTGGCAGGAGCTTTTACACATGTAGACATGTTTAAGACGACCTGCTGAAGTTCAAACCAAAACAAGAAAAATGGGTGATTGAAAAGACTGAACATAGTGTGGCTGTTTATGAGAAGTGGGCTGCAAACTGATAATCTCCTGGGACACACAGCCATCTTTAGGGTTTACAGAGAGTGGTCTGTAACAGAGGAAATACGCAGTTGTTCTCTGGATGGAGATGCATCGATGGCAGGAGTCAAAGGAACCAGGCAGATAGGACAACAACAGTAATTCAAAGAACAACTTATTACAACTGACGTATGTTGAAGCTATCATATCAATGTGGACCAAAATCTCTAGTCAGTGTTTCCAGGACGTGTTTTAACCTTTACAAAGAAAATATGTGTTTTCAACATTATTACATGTAATTATTTATATGGAAACAACTTCCATTAACAGCAGCTTTGCAAGGATGGTCAGCAAATGCATTGGTGCCAGGCACACGCCTCCATTCAACAAGAGCTCAAGTGAGTGGAGTCAAAGAGCCAAAAACTAATTTTATGAACATATTAAAATTATCTTCAATAGAACTTAAGATCCTGGGACATAAGTTAACATCTAATATAAATCAGAATCAGAGTCGTGTTTATTGGCCAAGTATATGTGCAGACACACAAAGGAATTGGGTTCCAGTAGATGGAGGCTCTCAAGCACAGCAATGTAAATCACACACACACACACACACACGTGTCTATATATACATTACACATGCATACACAAAGCTGTGTAAACCAACTATAAATAACTAATCTAAACTTATATACATAGAATACAGAAATGAGGTGGAGTGAAACTACAGAGTGTAAATAAGGTGCAGTTGCAGTCTGGCAGTGTGAGCAGAGGGAGCAGGTCATCTGTTTAGGAGGGAGATGGCGAGGGGAAAGAAACTGTTCCTGTGTCGGGTGGTCCTGCTCTGCAGGCTTATAGACGTCATATTTTCAAGGTTTTACAGATTTCTGTTTCAGATATAGCAGGATAGTGACTTAGTTTAATGTCAGTTTAAAAGTTGGAATCATTTGCTGAATAATCAAAATATCCAGAGATGCAGGACCACGTCTGAACCTTTGAGCAAGATGTTGACAGCAAAGAGGCCACAAACCCTGATGCTGCATGTATATGCCTGTTTATCTGATAATACACAAATCAATCATTTCTCATAATGGTGTTTATGCCAACGATAACGTACTCACACTCTTATATAGTGCTTTTCTAGCTGAAGCGACCAATCAGATTACAATGATAACAATCAATCATTTTAAACAGTATTTAGCTTTATTTGTTAACACCTAAGAATTAAACTTGTGATCTAAATTAAACAGCTTCTGTGGTTTTTCAACATGAGGCTACTTTTCGTTTCGTTTTAGCTCAGTAGCTGTTTCCACAGCATTTGTTGCGTCCAGTTGGATCCCTGCTTCCTGCCTGGCCTGCTTTCTAACCAGATTCCTGCCTTTTCAGTCAGCGAGCAAACAATCAGGTAAATGACTGGCTCAGTCTGTCAGTACATGCAAGGGGATGTGTTGACTGCTGAGGGGAGAAAAACAATTCAATGTGATGTGATTAAGGAGATAAAAAGACATTTAGACAATAACAGAAGACCAAGAGCGTTCTTTAAGTTTAACGATCTGCTCCAAACAGGTGCTTCAGTAGATTTTGACATTACCAACAGTGCACTCATTTGGCAACAGCTGAAAAGTTTAATTCTTCTGTTAGCATTTATAAAAGTTTTCCACTTACTGTTATGGACTTATACATGCATGGCCTTGTGATTGAAAGGCTAAACCTGCTTTTATGCCACAGTAAGGAGGTAAATAGCAAAGAAAGTTGGATTCTGGTCCAAACGTGTATAGATGGATCTGACAAGTTTCAATCAAGCCGAGGAAACCGTGTTTAGTCTGGAAATTTAACTGTTTTCCTGAAGTGGCTCCGCCTGACAAATGCAAACACGTTCTCAAAGCCCGTCCATCAGATTAAAATTGGGGTTTTAAGGAGGAGGGCCTTGAAGAGATGGGAGCAGAACGTACTCATGTCAGACCATGAGCTAAAGGACCAAAATAAGATAACTAGCTTTTTTGATTGAAATGGCAATAAGAGATCCTCATTTTCCACAAGCTACTTTTTGGTGCATTTGTGGATCCTTTCACACAACAAACAGCTTCGCTTGCAATGTTCTCAGAAACATCTCTGATTCAAACAGATCAAAAATGTTTTCAGCTGACATCATTTCTCTGGTGGATATCTCAGTGTTATAATGTGTCTATTTGCACGTGCTGTGCACTGATTAAGCTTCAGATGGATTCAGTCTCACAGGAGAGAAATAATTAAGTAGAAATCAATGCTAGAATTGGATAGGTGAAAGTGGAGCCTACAGTACATTAGCTGTAAAGTATTCCCACTGCAAAAATCCTTATCTGCACTCCGTGATTACCCTGTGGGGAAATTGACTTCATCCTCTGTGAGGCATAATTTCAAATATAACTCTCCACCTTAAATGTGGCAATTACAGCCATTTACAGGCAGGAGTGGTGCCTTCAGTAAAAGCAGTGCTGAAAATGAACCCGAGTGAAAGAGATTCTGAGGCAAGACCGTAAAATTTAATGTATACGGTTTAAACGATGCAGAGAATTTAACTAAAATTAAAAGAAGTCGCAGAAAATCATTCTGAGATTTCCTTTAGGATTTCAGCAATTCTTTGAAAAGTGGTAAAAGTTTGAGTAAATTATACATCTAGGGAAACGGAGACATCAGCATTTGGCATTTCCCCGGCACTTGACAGACACACAACAAAGAGACTGAAGAAGTGAAAGAAAAGCACAAGGGTCTGGAGCTGATTTGATCCCTGGAGACTTGAGGGATGAGCAGCAAACACAGCAGACAGTTCTTATAAGAGGCATTAAGCACAACAGTCAACTTGATTTTCAGAGTGTAATTGTGGTAAAATTAGCAGCTTTCATAAAGCTTTGTAGAGCCGTCTGGCTCTATCGTGTGTCTTATGCATATGTAAAATAATCCATCACTCCAAGGTTTTATGACGTGAAGCAGAGAAAGCTGACGTAGTGAATGAATAGACGGTTTATCGAGCGTTTTGGTGGTTTATATTGACGACATGAAATGATAGTTGGGGTGTATTTCTTTCTTACTGAAATGAAGTGCAGCTGGGATATGAGTAACTGTTTTCATTAGTCGCATTAGCCTCATTATTCTCATCACAGCACTGATAGGAAACATTTGTGGGCAGCGAGCTTGATAGACTTTTTTGGATTTAATGGGTTTATAGGGGCGACCGTGGCTCAAGAGTTGGGAGTTCGTCTTGTAATCGGAAGGTTGCCGGTTCGGCCCCGGCTCGGACAGTCTCGGTCATTGTGTCCTTGGGCAAGACACTTCACCTACCGCCTACTGGTGTTGGCCAGAGGGGCCGATGGTGCGATATGGCAGCCTCTGTCAGTGCGCCCCAGGGTGGCTGTGGCTACAACTGTAGCTGCCTCCACCAGTGTGTGGATGGGTGGATGACTGGGTGTGTAAAGCGCCTTAGGGTTCCTAGGGGACTAATAAAAGCACTATACAAATACAGGCCATTTACCATAGGACTTTGTAATTATTGTAAAGAAACAAGCAAAATTATTTTTGACTGTATTCGTTTTAAAGCATCTCCATATCTTCATGCTGGCTACAAACCACACTGGACCACTTTTAAAATTCTGACTCGTTAAAACCAGAAGCTTCTTCCCTCAGCCAGAGCACTGAAGCTACATCGTTTATGGGTCTTCCAGCACAGCGATGACCCAAAACTACCTCCAAGGCAACAAAGCACTCGCTGAACAAGTGACCCAGCCAGTCTCCAGACCTCAGCCCTCTCTCTGTGAAAGGAGCTGAAGGTGCGAGCCAGGTGACAGCAGGGACCCTCAGGATTTACAGTTTGTGTGGAGATTAGTGAGTCAGTCCAAACCTGCTGATGAACAGAAACATTTCTTCACCAAGTACAAGTTGTGTTTTACTTCAAAATCAAATACTTATTTCACTCAATGACATGTGAATCAGTTTATAGCTTTTATGTAATGTGTATTTTTTATTTTGGTTGATATTATGTCTCTCTTGATTAAAATAAGATACCATAAAATCTCTGTGTGGGCACGCTTACAAATTCACTGTGTATTCCAAATAACCTTCAACCTCGACCAGATTATAAATAAACAGGTTCAAGCACCAGCATCCCTCCCTAGGCAGAAGAAAGACACCCAGACCCAGGGAACATATTTGTGTCTCTGTGGTCACTGACTCAGCCTTGGAAATAATTCAAACAGCCATTTCATGCAGATGTTTGCACAGGATGAGGGGAAACGCAACTCGTGAATGTATCCTGTCCTCATCACAACTGTGATTAATTGATGGCTGAGCCCCTGCCTGCCACATCCGGCTCTATCAGACATATTGAAGCTATCATAACTGATGGACCGTGCAGAAGAGCAGATTCTGTCCCTGCCAGTAATTTATGAAAGCAGATGCATCCTGTCATCAAGCCTTTCAACATAATAACACGACAAACTAAATTAAAGATGCTTAAAGTGCCATTTCTGGCAGCTTTCGACAAACATTAAGTGTTAATCTGCCAACGTTTCTTACACGTCCAAGCCAAAAGAGAAAAATCAAACGACAAAGCTCAGAGCCCTCGTTATAGCTGGCATCCATGACGCCTGTGCTTCTGTGCATTAGAAGCACCAAGTTTCATTTGAGCACGCCGTCCTTGGCAAGTCAAGGCGATACTGATTATGATTCAGCCGCAGCAAACACCCAAATCCCTTCAGAGCCCCAGCAAGTGGATTCACTGTCAAGGTCCGTTGGTGACAACAAGACTAATTACTCCATAATGGGAATCATCCCTCTCTTTCATCCCAAGACAGCAGTCCTGGATCGCTGAGAACTGGCTGGCTGATTACAATGTGGCCTCAAAAGCATCGCCCATACATACAGATTAACTGCGGTCCAATCCATCAAAACAGAGACCCGGTTGTTACCACGACGAGTTAGCATGGCGCTCCCTCAAAATGCCCCTCGGATAGCTTTGTCTGCTCTGACTTTGTTTTCTTGAGGGTCTGTGAAATGGGCGCTTACATATGGTAATGCATATTCAACAGCTTTTAAATTCTGTGCAGCCTGAAGTGAGATGAGAAAGTTTGGGAGAACTTTTGCACTTTGATGTTTTCATTTACATGTACAGTATGTTTGTCTGCCTCTCGTGTTCATCCCAAGGAACTCTCCCCTCCGCTCAGCTCCATTAAAATCTCGGAGGACGTGAAAAATGGAAAACAAAATCAGTTTCGACGAGTTTTATTGTGTTGTTTCTTTCCACTTGATGTTGACAAAGATATTTTCTGTCTAAAATACAGCTACTCTAATTGGATATTGAATAGACTAAATTAATGTGTCAAGAAATATCTAAATTTGTGGAGTACAATCACACTTAGAGGTGCCTGCTGAATATTATGCAGGTGTTCCAACCTTTGTAAGAAACACAGATCAATAAAAACAAGTGGAATTTGGATTTTCTATTCTGCATAATTCATTCATTTCAGCCTGCATTTCCCAAGATAATAGACACCAAACAATACCACATCTGAATAAATATAACTTTTTAATATTTGAACCTCTGCAGAAATAGCTGTCAGAATATTATTGAATTTCTTTCTTTATGTGCATTCAAGAAGAGAGACTCCTCATTTTTCCTTCCCTGGCTTTGCAGCCTTACAGCAAACACTTAAATCCTTCTCTATAATCATTTTTTCCCCTTTAATAGATTTTGTTTCCTGAGTTGTTTTCATCTCATTTTGAAGCTCTTTATGTATTACTCTGTCAGCTGACAGCTGGCATGAAGCGTAGACTGACATTTGAGAGTAGATGGACAGCCTCCGTCCACGGTCTCGATCGCGAGAGACAAATGTGACGAGCAGTGAGGCGGAGAACGAAGCCGACCCGTGATTGATACAGGTGCCACTGCGAGAGGTCAAAGCCATGCCTCAAAAAACGGGGCCATCGATTCTCCTGCCCTTTAAACAAACAAAGGGACATCTCTGCACGCAGCCACAGCTGTACTGTTGGAGGCTGTGACTTTTCTCAGCCCCTCCTCACATCAGCCACGATCAAACATGGTTGAATAACCACTACACCTGTTATATATACACACACATGTATCCCAACAGCGCTCTGTTTTCATCCCCACCGATGCCTTCTTGTTCCAGTATCCCACATCAGGGTGCCCTGCTTCCCCAACACCTGATGCGAACCTCGTTGATCCGGGCGATGTCCGAGTTGGTATGACTTCATATTCCTCTCTCTCCCTCATGTCTGCGGTAGGCTTGGTTAGCATGGGGGGGTTCTAGCCTAGGACCCTTACTGGATTCAGACGCCACACCCCCCAGATGGGAATCGAACTTGGAACTCCCGCTCCAAAGGCGTGTAGTATTACCACTACATCATCCATTTGCTAGAAGGCACATGAGAAGTAGCGAGTGCTCAGAGAAGATGTGGAGGGTGAAGGTGGTCTCAGTGGTCATCGGAGCATTAGGTGCGGTGACACCCAAGCTAAATACACACATATAGATATATGTGTGCATGTACATATGGGTTTATCTACATGTATATATTTGTACATACCTGCTTTCTTACAGGGCGTTCTCTTTTGGAGAAAGTGGTGTACTATTTTTACTTTCTAACACCTTTCTTCTCCATTTGCCTCGTGTATATAACGGTATTGACAGTTGCTTGGGCATTGCCGAAATCTATTCGCCTCCTGCTAAAGCAGCTGTTTAGATGCTCTCATTAATAAAAAATGACTGAAAAGAAAAATTAAGTGCCAAGATAAGCCCCCCCCCCCCCCCCCCCCCCCCCCCCCCATGCCACAGTAACTCTCACTTCCCAGTTTGAGGTGCGAGAAACCACAATAAAGACATGAATAAGTGAAACAAGTCTCCAAGCCACGCCTCACCCCACATCACGAGTTTCTTGGCTGGCGTCTGAAGTGAAATAATGTCTATCATTTATCACGTGGGTGTGCCCCTGTGTGTGGGGGGGGTCAGAAACATGTTAGTGAGGTGATTATCTCTATAAACACAGAGAGCCGGGCGTACATGGAACATTTGGTGGGGCACCGTAAAGGTCAGGCTGTGAGAGCAGAGCGAGAGGTCTTCAAACATTCACAATACGCACATGGTTCTGTTTTACGTCCTCGCCTCCCTGCGGTTCAGCTGGCATATGTTAGAGCCAGATAGCCTCAAATGTAAAAACCACAATCATCTTTCCTGCTTTCTGCTGACCACTCCACAAGATCTCATATCAGAAGTATTCCTTTGTTTAAAAAGCTACGTTGTTGCCATATAAACATGTTTTTGAGCTGTTCAGCTGTTTGATTTCTTGCTTTTATTCCATGAACTAAACATGAATGGATGCTCTTAAAGTGGACACCAAACAATATTAGACCTATTGAGCAGTGATTGTCTCCTTCTGTTTTCACTCACCAAAGCACACAGTATGTCACGTGTAGCATTCATAGTCATTTCCCAGTCTGTCCCTTTGGTTTGGTTGGTGCAGCACTGCATTTCTTTTTTTGGTGGTATTACTGTCACCATCTGTTGTTCATGCTAGTGCAGTTTCATTTGTGCTGGAAGCAAAAGTCCCAGTAAAACAATGTAAAAATGCACTTACAAGTACTAAAATTATACGCTTCAAAAGTGCTCTGACACGCTGTAATAAAGGCTTTCCATTTTCTTTCTGCCACTAAGCTACTCGCCATCATCTTTATTAACTAGTAAAAGCTCCTGTCCAAATGTCATCTGCTTAGTCCTTAATCACAGCAGAAAAATCTCCATTGCTTTGTCAAACATTTGCTTTAAGTGCCAAAAACTATTTGTCCTTTCTAACAATAATGCTGATGCTGTTATCACCTCAAACCACGAGTTCTAATACTGATAGTAACACAGATGTATAAACCTTAACTTCAGGGATGTTTAAATATCCATTATTGGTCTGGAAGGAGTGTATTTGATGAAACAGATTGCAGCATTTATTTCTAATTATCCAGCTGGCTTCAATGTTTCTACTCCGGGAAGGAAAAATGGCTTCATTGAGATTAATTTGACAGCACTGGAACGGTGCAGATACACCATACTCCCGTTCAGGGTAAGAACACTGGGTGACCTGTGGTTTCTGGGATACTTTAGGGGGTTGGGTGTGGTTGGCTGCTTCCATGTTCTCCCTGTGCTTACATAGCTTTCCTTTGAGTACTCCGGCTTGATTTCGCAGTCCAAATACATGCATGTTAGCCTAACTGGGATCAAAGTGTACAGTAAAGCACTGGATGAATGTATGGTTAGATCTTAAATACTCTAAACACTAATCTAATCCATTTCTGCTGATGTAATTGAGTAAACTGTTATTGGTCAATGCTGATGTAACAACCAGACTAGAAAACAGTGGCAATGGGTTTTTAATGGAGCGATAACTCCAAACTTGAGAATTTTGGTTGAACTTGTCATTAGTACATACAGATGTTATCAGGCAGCTGCATGCACAAGAATGAGTTTCTAGTGCCAGAGTTATGGATGGCCCTCAGCGTCATGGATTGGCCTCCTCAGAACCCAGACCACAACATGACTAAAGCAGTTGACAGACAATAGAAAAAGTAGCTGTCAACATCCCAAGAAGAGTTGTGAAGGTCCTGCAAGAGGCCTGGGTTCCTGAAGATAACTTGAAGAATGCTTGCCTCAGAGAGTTTAGGTGGAAGAATAAAGGTGGTCACACCAAATATTGACTTTAAAGCCTGCTACAACTGCAAAAACTCTGTGTGCCAAAGTTTTATGTGCTAAAGGATGAAGTCAGTGAATGTACAAGCCTGTACGGGCACAGAAGGCCTCCCCCGCATTATTCAAACCTTCTGTTTGCAGGGACCAAGAAAGACAAGAAATGAAACCAGTTTGTTATGATGACAGGAATACACAACTGGATGGATAGAAACTGTTACTCTTCTGTTTGTTATCCAAAGAGTTGACAAATGCTCTGTAGCTGCAATAAGACCATCAGAGGACAAAAACCCTCTAAAGAAGTTCTTTTAAATGGATTAACGGCTCCTGAAAGAAATTTACAGACATTTCATTGATTTGTTTTTCAGAACAGTTAATCCATTTAACCCCAATTAACATGACGTTAACTGACGTCTTATGTAATAGAGTATTACAGTTACCCTAAAATAACAGAGTTACCCATCCATGCAGAGAGGAAGTGAAACACGCTCTCAGTGGGGTGTTGGCATGGCTGATGGAAGGTATGGGTGTACTGTACTGTACAGCGCGGAAAGGTCATCAGTGAGAGCGCCATAAATTGTTCTGACACTCAAACACTCAGGCACATGTTTCTAATCAGCTCGGCCTCAGATAATATTATGGTTGGAGAATTCGGCGCTGCAGTCATTAGCTGTTATCAAAGAATAACTTCAGTGTGGGGAGGCTCAGGAGCTTATGGGTTTAAAACCACTGGGAACAGGAGGCTGAAGAGTAATTATGTGTGTTCACAGTGAGTAGTTCAGGCAGGTGCTTTCTGGTTCTCTGCTCAAAGTTGCTCGTACTTTCTTCAGGCTGATCAGATGTTTTAGTAAAATGTCACCCACAGAGAGCAACACTGCGCTGCATGTTTTCACCCTCCTCTCACATCTCGCTCCTTCTCCAGCTGGAGCTGAACTTTTACAGCGCAGCCAATCGCAGCTTCAAGTCCAAAACCTAAAAAGTTAGTTTATCTGCATCCCTCCTGCCCACTACGCAGCAATTATTCCACTCCATAGATCTCACCGAAGACTGTTTGGATACCCATTCTGCGCTGGGGGATGAGCTTGGCAGCCGAGCGTTGACAGTCATTTCCACAATGGACTTCCTCTTTTCATATAAGTCCAGCCAGTAATTTGCTCATACATCTTTGGGAACAGCTCACTCAGCCATAAAAAAGCCTTAAATCCTGGCGCTAAAACAGGGATTCATTGCCGAACTAGTTCCTTTTTTGTTTTTGTTGTTTCCTTTCCCTGGATGGAGTCATTGTGCAATGAAGCCGGGCTGTTTTAAAGGAATCTATACTTTCTATGCATGTTGGTCTCTAAGGTTAATTATTACAGTAGAGACAGGAATTGGCTCTTTGTATTGGTACTTATCTCCCCTCACAGCTGGTGTGTTTTGCCGAGTGGACGGCCATTAATCAAACCTTTCTGCTGCAGGAAGTTGGACTATCCATCACCCCCCCTGTCTTCTGCACTTTCTCTCCACAGCTCCTGCTTTCCCAACAGGCACAAACCTTTCCATTTTACATGCCCAAGTGCAACCTTGAATATCATTCCTGCATTTTCCCGACGGTTTGAGTGATTCCCATGTACAAACTGGCGCGCTTTACAGGAACTGTGTGCGATTGGCTGAAGCCTGTCACTCTGGAAGAATGGGCGAGAGCACATTTTGCCTCCACTCTGCTGATGCTGAAATACCCATGCACAGGCTGTTAATCACCAAGCTGTTCAAATTTACCTCATTCTGCTTGTCAGTTTCCCCAAAGCCGTGACAGAACCACGTTGTTGTTGTTGATTACCATTTGACGCACTATTCGACGTGCCTTTAAATGATAACGGCTAGTTCAAACTACAGCCTGCCACATCTCAGTCCTATGGTGGGCTGTAGTGTCTCATTTTAAGTAGAAAAGGGCTCCAGGTGGAGGATGACAGGAAAACTACCTGAAGACTTCTGTAGATAATGTGTATGAATTAGTAGAGATTTGCAGTGTCGACATCTCTATATACAGATAGTAATCACGAGGGCTGTTTGAATATGTAACGTGCTCACTCAGTAACAGAAATGAGATATCACAACCCATGAAGCCAGAACTTGAACATGTGGAGATCTGTTTTCATTCTCATTTGTAGCCGTAAACATCCATTAAAATACTGTTAGGAAGCTGCTTTCACGAGATGATTTGTGCATCTGTGTAACACTGAGTTTTACTCTGTTTGGCATGAACTTTGTTAAAGATGCACTGCTTATTTAGACAGTCGTTTCCACAGTGGACTATTGTGGAAGTCCAGCCAGTTGCTCATACATCGTGACAGAAAAGAAAACAAGACGTTCACTTTCTACGAACGAGCCAGTGTCACTTCATCACCTCTTAATGGCTGAGCTTTGTTTAAATTAAATTTAAAACTCCAAACTGCTAGTAGGTGAAGCCCAGAGCTGTTGTTGCATTCAGCTTCACAGAGGGCTCTATGTAGCCATGCAATAGGTGATAGAGGATGTTAATGCAGCAAATATTAGTCTTTTCCAAACACCCTAATGTTATTTTGGATGCTTACATTAATTTACTTTGCACATTATTTCAAAAAACTACAAAAACTAGGGTCAAAGTAATTATTCATTATTTTATTATTTTCAAGTCAGGGCTGTATGCAGGCCAGTCAATTCATTAATTAATTCACTTTAGTCTTCTTCAGGTAGTTTTTCACCATGAGTGACGCATGTTTTGGGTCGCTGCTGTGCTGGAAGACATGTCTTGCAGATCGGTCTTATGCCCAGACGCAGGCAGCATCTCTACAGCCAAAAGCTTTAGTTTCATCACCCCTGATCAAAGAACATCCTTCCAGTATCCATAAGTTTTCTCCAGGTTATCATTAGCGTACTTCAGTCTGGCTTAATGGTGTCTCTTCTGAGTGGAGTGTTTCATGGTCTGCAGGCTCACAGTTTATTCCTGTGCAAGGTTCTGGTGATGCTCTTCTTTGGGAAGACGATTCTCGACTTGGCTAAATCATGTCGTGTTGTTGCAGTTGTTCTGGGGACTTCAGACACATCTCTCACTAGTTTCTGTCCAGAGTCTTTGACATCTTTCACTTCCTCTGCCAGGTTCATACTCTGTGGCTTTCTTTGAATTTCTTGGTACTTTGCACTTCAGTTGTTGACACTTGGAAACCTTGTGTTCACTTTATATATCAATCTCCAGCTTTGTGAGCATCAATAATTCTTTTTCTTAAGTCTAAACTGATTCCTTTTGTTTTTGGCATGACGAAGTGACAGCTCAGCTTTATGTCAGTTTTTATACTGTGTGTAAATTAGAAGAACAGTTTTAACATTTTACAAGTGTTCAGCATTATACGGTTAAAGCACGTTAATGCACAACAGTGTTTGTGCAATGACTCAACAAAAACGTTGGTTTTTCATGTTTTTTCTGTTCGTGCAGAAATTCTTTGTGGTTTCTTTATAAACAATCGTGGTTATGTTAAAAAAAAAAAGAAGGAAAAATATTTGGCAAAAGCTTTAAATGTCATATAGGGCCTAATATTTTTTATTCTCACCTATAGCCGTAGTACTCAAGGAATCTGTTTATATGTGTAAAATGGCTCAGCTGTACCTGCTCTATTCTAAATCGTGCCCTCCATCCCAACAGACACTGAAAAACATAGTGAAACAAAAAGTTTAGAGGATGAGACACACAGATTACATATAATATAGTATTTTTGATAATAATAATATTGATTCAGTGCAAACAAAAAAGCGAAATTGCCTTGGTTGGCAGGCGTAGACGTCTACTGGCACAACCTCATCTCATCTATAAACTTGAAGTAAAAACTGGCCTGTGTGGGTTTGAGAGTATAATTGAAGAGCAGCTCTCCATTCCTGCACAAAGTAATTTTAGCTACTAAACAATCGTGCTTTTATCAAATAGCAGATGTGCATTTAAGTGTTTACACACTGAGCCTCGTTTCCATCTACTTATAATACATCACTGGCCTGTCCTCACTATCAGCTCGGTTTTGTTCCTCTTTGCTTCACCACTCTACAGCAGATCTATAAAACAGTGGGTGATCTGCCAGCTTGTACCTCTAAAGACCCTTCCAAGTCTTTTGTCTCCAGCTCACAGACACACACACAGACACACACAACCAAAGGCTCCTCATGAGGTTTATGAGCTGTAACCCTGCTGCATCATAAATAATCCAATCTCCTCAAAACAATGCAAAAAGGGGCCTCCTAGGTGTAATGGTTCTCTGTTTCAGGGTGCAGAGAGATAAAGAAAGCCTCATTAAAAGAAGAAAATGCGGGAGAAAAAGGCAAAGCACATTTTGTGGACACGGTGTGGAGAGATTTCACTAACAGAAGCTGTACACTGAGGGAGCGTGAGAGCCGCTCTGTTGTTCCTCGACTCGGCTCTACCCTCAAACCAAAACGCACTTATTCTATTTTTGCGTGAGCAGAAGCATGAGGGCTCAAGCTGAGTAAAACAATGATTCAAGGTTGCGGTGATAAATGAGCGTGTCTGCTCTGATAGCAGAAGGTCATGTGCATCGGCCCCCAGTGTGCGTCTGCCATCTAGCACGCAGCAAGGGTGCACTGTTGGCACGCCACGCCACGACAACGCTTCCTCTCAGCTTCAGCGATTACCGTGGCCAGTTTCACTGCTCTGTGCAATCAGCTTGAGGCACACTTGAGACAGGCTTGGGACACAAAGTTTAGCAGAACTTTTCCAGTATTGGTGAGATTTTTTAGGCGTATAAAGTGGAAAACAGGACTGAATATGTGCCAGTGGCATCGCAGCGGTTGCTGTCAACTCCCACGTTTCCCAGGAGAGACAGCTAATCCGACACTATTATGTATAATTAAACACGATGGTCAGGCGACATTGAAAAGCCACAAAGAACCACACTGATGTATTAAAAACACTGCAGGGCGTCTACTTCCAATTTCTCGCATTTGTATTCTGCACTGCAAGTGTTTCTTCTCTCTGTTTAACATTTTTCTTCAACTATTTGTAAAAAATATAAAAATTATTAGACATTTTGTTTCCATTTAAACATAATTGTAACATAATTCTGTCATGTTCGGCAGGCAGGGAGAGAAGGACCCAAAATGCAGGTTTCAGTGAGGCGAAGGAGAACTCGAAGTAACCGCTTTATTAGCAGGTTGCCGGTAAACAGCTAAACTGGGAAAATACAAACTAACAGGCAGATACACACGGACGGAAACCAGAGTACAGAATGAAGGTGAGTAGACATTAACGATGCGACAGAGAACAAAGGAAACACAGGGCTAATACACAGACGGCAGTAATCAAGGGATGAGGCACAGGAGGGGAACACACCTGGGAGAAATCACAGCTGACGAGACAGGAAACCGAGCACACTGACACCAGACACCTCCAAAGGTCCTTCTGATTCTCTCTCATCAAAATATGTTCAGCGCCCGACCAAAATAATCCATTAACTGTTACACTCCTTCAAAAATGTGCAACGGAAACAAACAACATTTGCTGATTATTGTAAATTACTGAGTTCTTTCCCCCCAGTGTCAATAAATTACCAGAAACAGTCACCAGTCATCTTTTTTATTATTAACTAAAGGTTCCCAGTAGTGACCAATCAGGTTTGTGTGTCTGGGGTTTTAGCCTTTACAAGAAAATGACAACTATTAACTCTTTCCAGATTCTCATATGTGAAGAGTTACTTGCTATGTTGTTGTGATCGTATTTGATAACATGATATGTGCTTCTCTGAACCTGGTTCTCCCAAATGTCTTCCTTTGAAAATAGAGTTTTCTTCCCACTGCCACCAAGTTTCTGCCCATCTGATTGTTTGCGTTTCCCTCTTATTGTTGTGGGTCTTACAATAGAAAGTGCCTTCAGGCGCGAATACTACAAAAATGTAATTCACCTGAACGTAACAGGGGCTTGCTGGACAGCCTGTTACTACAATTAACTGCATAGAAAGCAGAAACAGTAAAAGTACAGTGAAGAGTGATTTATAACTGAGATCAGGCAGATAGTGATCAGCTGTGTTTCTTTATGTTGGCACAATCAACCACTAACTAGTGTCCAAACGGATGAGATACAAAACATTAATCACCCACAGTGCAGTTACTGTGGGGAAACCACAGAGGCCAAAGCTTTTACCACCAGGCAGTGGGTATTTTTATAATGCTGTAAAATATAGAAATATTTTAACATTGGACTCTGTGTGGTTTGATTTGCCTGATGACTACAGGAACTGCAGTTTTGCAGATTTGGTTGCTGCTTTATGTGCAGTTTAATCCTGTTAAGTCAAATCAAGCAGCTTCTTTTTTTAAATGAATCTATATGAAAGCACTTAACTTATTATTAAAGCTTAAGGTTCTTAACATTTCACACAAGTACATGAAACCAGTGATCTCCTACGACCTGTGCTTGGTCTTTTATTCCATTGTCTCTGCCTCTTTGTATGTAAGCTTTGTACTTCCGCCTTCACGTATTCTCTTGTGTGCAGCTCTCAGCCTGACAATGATTCACCCCTTCAGCTTTTCTTCCACACACAGGTCAGAGGAAGATCAATAATGTGTGTGGATAGGCTCTTATCTCTGTCCAAAGGAGGCCTTATCGGCCCCGCTTAAATGGTGTTTCATGAAAATTCCTTGAAACGTAATCCTCCTGGAGACTAAAGACAAAGGAAAAATGGCTCTCTATCAAAATATCAAGTGTGTTGATGCAAATAAGTTTCACTTATCTGCTCACACTTATCACAACAATAGAAGCTCAGAGGAGGAGAAACACACTATCGCTCGGGTAAAGAACTGAACAGCGTTTTGCACTGATGAATATCCTCAAACTGTTAGTACACAGGAGTCTATCTTACAGAGTGTACTTGACTGGAGGAAAGTGCTGATAAGCTCTGTATTTTCCACTGCAGGTGATAGTAAAGCTGACACAGAGAAGTCGCTGCATTCACACCATCTTCTGTGTCCTTACGCTGGATAACAGCTTCCAAATGCTTCTTATACTTAACAGACGATCTGCACTATAATGCACTGAACCCTTTGCTGTAGTATAGATGGGACATGAGGCCAGCATGTGGAAGAGAACGTTTATTTTAGCAATAATAAAAAGGAGGGGAATTCTCATTATCTGGAAATTCCCTTCAAAATATGTGCTGTATGTAAACATAACAAGACGAGATTATTTAACCAGCAGTATTTAACTGCTAATGGAGACACCAGAGGCAAATATAAAACAGACGTTTCTCAGAATATAAAAGATCAAGGAGCATCTTCTAATGCTGTGATGTTTAATTTGTTCTACATTCAATAATGTTAAATGTTTGATCTGTAAAAATGTCTTTCTGAGTATAATAAATGTCTTTGGGCTATAATCCGGTGTTCAGGCACGCTCACTACTTTTCCCTTGATGTTAAACATGGGCAGTGTTGAAAACTTTAATGTGCAGCCAAAGCCACAGTTATCTATTGTAGGTGGTTTCTAAAAAAACCTATAAAATGAGCTTTCAGGACCAAGTACAGTAATTACATTAACACTGGGTCTGAAGCTGTGGCTGTGCTGCTTAATTAAACAAATGCTTGCAGTGCAGAAGATGTGGCTGTTACAATGAAAGCTTTTAATGACCTCAAATGAAGCTTTGTTTGTTACCGAGGTCAGAAAGTTACAGATTACAAATGAATAAAAAAAGTGCAAATGGTTTAAGTACCAAAAGTACTTTATGGTAAACACAGGCCTTCAGCTCCAGTGGACATAAACAAAGCCACTTCACATCAGGGAGTGCTCAGGGAAGCAGCGTGTTTCTCTCACTGCAGTTTTCTCTTTATTTCGATGCAAGCAGGGATTCAGAATAACAGTCAGATATTATTACTGCCACTTTAGCCGAGTCAAGAGATTTTCCAAAAGATCAGATTTTAATTTCAAAGACGCGATGGCTCCAGAGCGCCTTTCTATTTCCAAACATTACCTTATACTAATACGCTGAGATGAGTCACTCTCAGCTATTTCCACCACAGCTACAAGATCTCATCTACTAATATTCAAGGTAACATTTTATTAAACTCTCTATTTTGAATGTTGCTAACCAAGATTGATTGTTTGCATGAAAAATTAATCTGTTTGCTCATTTTACAGATCAGCTGGGTATCTATGAAAGGGTGTAAATTAATAAATTAATACATATATAATGAACCAAGATGGCACTTTTAAATGTCCCAGGTATCATGACTGTCACCTGGGTCATTTCAAAGTGTCATCTTCCTTTATTGTGTATTTAATTATTAATTTATGGCCCTTTTCATAGATGTTCAGTTTATAGTCAACCAATGAAATCAAGAGTTAAAATTTGAGAAGATAAAAGTAATGCTCAAACAAAAATAAATAAATACAATATAATAAGTAAAATAAATTTATTGGTTATCAAAATAGTGGGCAGTTACTTTTCTTCCATATGTTTTATCCATCATAAAAACAAAGGGAGATCAAATCAACAGAAAAAGGGAATAAAAACCAAAGTTTAAGATGTCTCTGAGGGTTTAGATATGTTTCAGTTTCAGTTTCAGTTTTATTTGTCATATGCAAGTTAGCACAGGGTCAACATTGCAATGAAATGTGTTTGACGAGCAGCAGTCACTCAGCAGCATGATACAGTAGGAGAAAATATAATAAAATAAAATAAAATAAAATATAAAAATAGTAAGGAGCTAAATACTAGAGAGACATGGTGAAAGAGAAAAAGTGACTAAATATATATGTATCTATAAATATAATGCATATAATATGCATGCATGGATAACTACAAGTGAATTGTATAAAAAGTTTAAAACAGGTTGTTGCCAGGCAACAAAATTCCCTCGTCACATGGATAAGAACCTTCGGGGCCTGAGATGTTCTGATGTGCCAAGCTTGATGGTCTCGAGGAGTTTACAGATGTTTAGCAGATGCACACACACACACACACACACACACACACACACACACACATTTCTTCCATAATGAGAACATGCTTCATATAAGTATAACATCTTTCATGACCGTATTATATCATGATTTAAAGTTTATTGTACAGTGTTGTGCATCCTCTTCCAGGATTATTTAGCGATTCACAGAATATTCCCCAAGAGTCTTGAGGAAAATATGAGACAAGCCTTTGTGGTCTTTTAGATCACAGTGGCTTTCCCCTCGGAGCTCTCCCATGGAGGCCATTTTTGTACAGTCTCTGTCTTAGTGTTCAATCATGAACTCTGACCTCACTGAGGCAAGCTGCCGTTCTCTAGATTATGTTCTGGGTTCTTTTGTGACCTCCTAGATGAATCGTTGATTGGCTGGCAGCTTCTGGGAAGATTCAGCACCGTTCCACATTTTCTCCATTTGTGGTCAACGTGGCACTCGCCGTGGTTCGCTGCAGTCCCAAAGCCTTAGAAAAGGCTCCGCCACCCTTTCTACACTGATAGATGTCATCAAGCTGCTCTTGAATTTTTTTAGATTGTGGCATGAGGTTAAGTTTTTTTTTAAAAGTAAATCAAAAAAACAAACAACCTCGGAAATCAGAAAGAGGGCAGCTACTTCCCACAGCATTGTAAATCTTCCTTCTCTGCCTCCTACATCATTTATAGGAGAGATTATAACTGTTCACAGTAATATACACTGGAAGGATTACACTGCATTCATTCACACATGCACACTCTTCACACTGGATGAGAATATGGATAACCGCTGTTTTTATGGTCAGCTGCTGCCAGTAGCTGCATAGCTGATAATATAACAGGGAGAAGCTCTTTGACAGCCTCTGTCCACTGACAGTAAAACTTGCCCACAGACACCTCTGACACTCAATAATCATCTTATCTCATTAGTTTAATCTCTACAAGGTCCAAAGTGTCGAATTGAACCCACGTCTTAGAGGTCAAACTGGTCTACACCTGGATTTTTAAAAGTTTGTTTCATTGTTGGTTGAATGTTTTTGGAAAGAGGCAGCTGTTTCTTCTTCCTGCAGGTTTATAATTCCTGAATATATATGAGAGTGGTGTTGTAACGGTTTAAGGTTGTTAACCTTTATTAAGAATTCGGTACATCTGCTTAAAAGAAGATCTTTGTCTTAGTGTCATTGTTGGAACAGATGTTCTAAAATGTCCAAACGTTCCTGTAGAAATATGTAAACACAACCACAGTGCATCACATTATTATCTTATGCAAATATGCATTTTATTAAGTATGAATTAATTATGAATAGCTTGGTCCTGCTGAGATTTCACACACACACCACTCTCATCACCATATCCTTGCTCCGTGAGAATCACTGGGTTTCTTTATATAAGGACTTGACCTCACAGTGTCCTGATATACTTTTGTGACGTAAACGCCATTAAATCTTTACTGCTTATTAATGCTAAATATGAGATTTTTGGAGTTTTAACCGTCTTGGCTGATAACACAGATTGCAACAGATAATAAATCAAATGGCCTGATTGTTGCACATTCCTCTGCATCGCTCTCTCATCTCCACACAACACTTCGCCTGAGGCCTTCTGCGATGAGAAGCTTTGAAACTGTCTCATTTGGGGTTAGTTCTTAAATCCTTTGTCTTAATCTGCAGATCATTGCTTTATCTGATCATTCGTGTCTGGATCAGGTCTATTTGTATGCAAACCAGAGATGTTTCTGCTCCGTTTGTGTAGAAGTTAAGTGCTTCTGTGCACTTTGATATCACTCCTCTCAGAAAATGTAGTTTTTGACTGTTTCTGCGTGATTAGACGGAATAATTGTGCAGAGTGGCATGGAGATGGCTCACATGACATGCACATTTTATGGGTTGGATTTAATCGTCTATTAAAATCGTCTCCCTCTTTTGTCTCTGTTTCCTGATTATCTAAAACTGCTTAAATAAAGTGCATAAATATTTAAGTAGATAATTTCTAATGTCGCTTTGTGATGGAATATTTTCTTTTTCTGTGTAATGATCAGCCAGTAATAGTTTAGACAGTAACTGTTGTAGTTCTGTGTTTCTATAGCAGTTGTACAATATTGTGCTATTACCATGTGTGTTGTGAAACTGTATTAGTGGGGGCAGTAGTGCTTATTAGTAATATTTACATATTACATATACATATGCACTGCACAGTAATATTAGTGGTAACTGCCTGACAATAACATGGACAACAGAATTCAGTCTGCAGTAAAATGACTCTGAGTGTGGGGCAGGAAATGTTCACAGGTGGAGGAGAATGTTTCTGTCTTTCTCTGGTTAGTATTTTCCTGTATATCCATTAATCAGGGCGGTCTAGTAGAGCTACAGGTGATTATTTCATATTCAGGAATAACCGGCTTCTGTTATTGGGACTGAAAATGTTGTTGTGGCTTTGGAAAGATATCGTAACTAGCTCGGTGTGGCGCTAGTTTCTGCTACAAAAAAAAACACACTAATGTTTTGTTATTTGTTTGTTACAGTTTTCATTAGCTATTCTTACCAAAGGCTTAAAAAGACAAATGAAAAATAAGCCCATCATAGAGCCACACACTGTAAAAAAAGTTGTAAAAGGAAACAAAAAGGTGCAAAAACAGCTGTGGGACAAAACAGTGAGTTACTGAATATCCCACACGTACTGTTTTACTTCATTCTTGAAGGATTCTTCGTATTAGATTCTTTACTCCGACCAGTTCTCATGATAAGCAAGAGTCCAATAGTCTCTTTCATATCCATGACAGAAATTCAGCTCCGTGGTTATGCGCTCACAAATGCTTTTGTGCAGAAGATTTATGAAAAATTAAAGAAATGTTGTTCTGGAAATTCTTCAGCTTTCACAGATATTTATATGATACTTACATAGAGATAGCCAGATTTGAACCACAGGGACACATGTACCCATCACTGCCCTACGATATGAGCAGAAATAAAACCACATTCTCCAACTTAGTTACAAATAACATTCAGTGACTCTATTTAAATAATAAGAAAATAAAGCTTTTGAATTCCAAACCTTGCTGATCGTAAAAGACTTTCCGTTGTGAAGTGGTTTTCAGTTTCTGGACTGAAAAGCAGCTTTCCCCCTCTCCTGTCAGACCCCCACCCCATCATGTCTCCATATCACCAAGCAGGGATTTTTCTTTGAGTCGTTTCTGTTTCTCATTCTGCAGAAGAATCATCAGCACATGATTAAAATGATGTGTGCCAAACAGTTGTGAACAGTTTCCCACTTCAGACAAAATACTAAATGTGCCAGACGGTTTTCTTACGCCCAACATGTCGAGTAAGATATTGTTGGGCATTTCTGGACCAGAGAGCTAACCAATCAGAGTACTCTGGCCCCCTCATGTGGCTGCAGTACATATGGTTTATCTCCTTCTCCCAAAGATTAAATATGCTGCCCTGTGGCTCTCAACAAAATATATCAAATATTATGCTTTGAACTTCATCGAGCCTTGTGTTGCAGCCTGTCTTCTTGAATTAATCCGGTGCAGCGTGAGTTCCCTGCTTACAGCTTACAACTCTGCAGTTTATCTCTTTGAATCCAGAAAGCAGGATTACAAGGCAATTAAAAGTTAAAGCCACCAGTGATGGGATTTTGTTTTAGATGAGAACAGCAGGGTAGCAGTGTTAATAGACTTGTTTTACTTCATGCAATTATAAATCCAATAAGGTAGTGAACCATTAAGGAAACACCAAGTTGTGTAATGTACGTGATGTCCCTCTTATTTAATGGAAGTTGCAGGTTATTCCTGAATTTTAGCTACTTAATAGGACCGTTGTTATGTGAGTGAAAGAAGTCGTACAAAGAAGCCCACATGAAACTGCGTAAAGGCACTTTATGCCTTTGGAAGAGTTCAGTATAATTGCATGAATTAAACGTCTGGGTGCTTCGGCTATTTCTGTCTTAAATAATGCACTTCTTGTGTGCTGCAGAGCTTTGGACATAAAAGATAATTTAATGACCACTTCTCCCCTCACTTACTGGAGTTTTCTCTATAATGCACACAAATAACTCAACTTTGGGATTTTATGATATAAAGGTAGAAGTGGTGCTTTTTTGCACAAAAACATGGTTGTTATGACAGTGTGGTACCAGTGTGAACATAATGAGTCTGCTAGAAAGGCTGACGAGGCAAAATGTTCAACTATTTTTGACTCTCAAACTGGATGTGGTGTGGTTGAGGGGGAAGGCTCGACCTGGTTTGAATAAAAAAAGAAAATCTGTCAAACAAAGAAATCCCCTCTGCGGGCAGTCGATCCTTCCAGCTCGGGTCTCTACCAGAGGTCTGAAGCTTGAGGATCCTGCAGGATCTTAGCTGCTCCCTGCGCTGTTCTGGACAGAGATCTCCGATGTTGTTCCCGGGATCTGCTGAAGTCACTCGCCCTGCTTTGGGGTCACTTCACCGAGGACCACTGTTACCTTCACCTTTCACATCTTATCGAGCTCTTCTCTGAGCCCTCGGTACTTCTCCATGTTCGTGTCCTTCTCCCTGATGTTGGAACAGCTACGTCTGTCACTACATCTTCCTCTGCTCGTCCACCACTTCTATCTCCGGTTAGTTAGCAGGAGATTCAAAGTCATCCAAGATTTTTAGCGGATGCAGCTCTGCTATGAATTTGAAAATCTTACACCACCTTGTTCTGGAGTTATCGTATCCACAAACCTGGGAAGGGTCGACAACTGATGTGGGTAAAAACAATAAACTAGCAAAAGGAAATCTCTTAGTGTTTTAACCTAAAACTCATTTGCTGTTTAGTATTACGATAATAAATTCATCAATAATATTTTATTTTGTGAAAATATATTTGATTTGTTAAATGTAAAGATCCAACCCCCAAAATTGATTGATCTATTGATCCAATCCTGCCACACCATCACACTCGGTAACATCTGGAGTCTGAAAGATTGACCAGTGCTGTTATTTCTCCCTTTATCTGCTCTAAGTAGACCTCAGTTCAGTCCTGATTACTGAACCTAAAAAGGTTTGTTATGCAAAATGTTTCAGTGATTTTATTTATTTATGGCAGGCAAAGATTCTTATATCCTTTCAACTTTTTAAAAAAATCATCAGATGTTCTCGATGTTAATTGTGTCCCTGGTGTTAGAGGACAGCTGAATATGGTTAAATACAATATAGAGTAATTTCAGTAGAGCAAAGGTTAAAGGTTAATCAAAGAAGAAACAGTGAAGATAAATGGAGACGATCCTGGCAGCAGGGATTCACAATGAAATAACCTTTTTTAAGCTGAACATCAGCTTTCATGTCTGTAAAAGTCTGTTCAGCCACAATAGTTTCGTCAACATAAACTCTTTCATCCTTCGACTTTCTCTGCGAACAAAAAGCGCTGTTAGCAGATCAGCCTCGTCTCTGCTCCAACACTGTAAGCACTCCACTTTGCAAAGATAACATTTCCCCTCCAGAAAGTGAGGTCATTCGTAAGAATAGAGTCGATCTGCAACCAATCACACCAAACGTTTAACAGCATTCATCACCATATTTTCATGGCTGCTGCTAAAGTGATCTATCAACACACAGATCTGTTCGACCCGCCGTTGTTATTTCAGTTGATTACTTAATCAAGACCTCCTTCGCTCGGCAGAGCTCTTTTCTGTGGTGCTGATCGCCAACACGTCGGTTGACTATGAACAGGTTCACCTACAGTCTTATTGGTGCCAAGAACTGAAGCTGTGCTTTAGGTAACTAAACGCAGATGCACCCGTTATGCTGTCGCACACTGCATATGATTTTAGTTTGTTATTCACAGGCTGTAGTAAAAACTCAGGAGGACCTTTTAATTTTTAGAGACAGCAATTCAGATATTGTTCACTTGTCAACAGGTTGATGATGGAAACAGAAATGATGCTCAGGTCTCTACAAAAGGTATAAAGTTATAAGTCTATTATTTAATCTTGTGCAAAGACTGGAAGCAGGTGGAAACAGCTGCCTGGTTATGTCTACAAAATAAGCTTCACGTTGGGGTTTAGAAACGTCCAATCTGCAGGTACAAACTTAAAACCACCAGCAGTTGGTCATATCATGTATTTGTGAATGTGTATGTGTAGTGCAAACCAATCAGCTCTGCAGGCAGGTCTCCAGACAAAACAGCAAAAACACTACGAAAACTATAACAGTCACATTCTGCTGCAGATATTAGCAGCACCTTTACAGCTTATTAATTATAAATTGTTTGCTTAATTTTTCCTGTGTGTTGAAGAAGAGGATAGGGACGAAGGGGGAAATATATTTGCATCATTTAGTTCAGTCTGAATCACAGGAAACTTTTGCCCAGGCCAGATTTAAGTCTTGATTAACATCTTCAGCAGAGCTGAAGGGTTAGGGTTACCCTAACCTCTGCCACCTGAAGTTTAGCTCTAAATACACACAGACAGTGGAGACAGATAGTGAAATAATATTAATGGATCAGCAACAGCAGGTGATATCATTGTAAGTGAAATAAAAGCTTCCCACCAAGTGTTACGGTCAGTGAGAGCGAGCGTGCTGACAACAGAGAGAAAGTATTGCTGAAGCTTTTCTGTGGTGGTGACTCAGTTTGCACTTCCATTGAAAACTGTTGTAAATATACAGTTGAGGGATGGATAATGTGTATTTTTTCACACTGGATGAGAGTCAATCCAAAATAAATTCAAACGTTTGCACTGTTTTGCACCAAATTCTTGGGAAATAAAAAAGTTTGCTGTACAATCATCCCACTGTGGAAAAACTATAGTTCAAAGCCTTAATTACCATGACATTCATGCTCATGATGAGTAAACTTCTGACCACAAGTTTACCAAACTAAGCTGCTTGTGTAACTTGACTCTTATAGCTTGAAGTTGCTCTGAGTTGCTGTTAGCCTCGTCTGCGCTGCAGCACATTAGCACTCACACTGTGACCTGGTGAGCTGCTGCCACAGACAGAAGAAAAGATGAATGTAGTGCTGATGTCATCCACTGGTTTTTGAAGCATCAAAATGAGCGCTTTCACCATCACCATCTCACGACTTGAAACCAGATGTGACAAGTGAGGGGTCGATCTGTTTGTGAAACCATGTGCTCAGTCACACATCGTTAGCCAATGGGCATCGCCTGGATAATCCTTCTTTCTGACACTTAGAAAAGCTCAGATTTACAGAATGTGCTTGAATGTTTCAACAGAAAATTGTTTCCAGACTTTTATCGGATTCTTTGCTTTGTGCCAAACAGAAGAAAACACTTCTACATCTATCTTTTAGTGCAGTGAACAACAATAGAGTTACATGGATTGCCCTGACACACTGTAATGATATATAATTCGAGTTTTTAAGCCAATATGTGATTCATACATCAGACCAGTGTATTCTGGAGGACTAGTTAATTATTTTATTACACCGAGCTAACTGGTTGTTGTTCAGAGTTTTATTTGATGTGAAGACTGGGACTATAAGAAGTGATATAAGGGAGTTTTTTTCTTATCCGACTCTTGCAAGACGGCAAAAGTTCACACTTTCCCACATAAATAAGCATTGAGGATTCCCACATTGAGCATTTTGTTGTCAGGCTGCAGGAAACAATTTTGACCAGTCTCAATTAGAGTCTCCCAGATAGTATTATGATGTAGATAAAAATACAGAAACGATTGCACAGCAGGAGCAAATAATCTAGATTTAGCAATGGACAGAAGAAAAAGTTGGTCCTCTCGTCCTCAGAGCGACACAGGCCTCATAAAGTGCTGATGATGATTTGTAGATATGTGTTCAGAAACCAGCTGGGCTGTGATATATATGAAGAGGGGATTAGGCCACTTAGTACTTCCCTTCTTCTTCTGTGTAAAAGGTTACACAAGTGCAACACCAGCGCATAACACCTCTAGATTCAGAGCTTTCACTCCTGAATCTTCATGTGTTATTGCTGCTGCAGGCATGTTAGTGCGGCTGCCTCCTCCAGCAGCACAGCTGTGTGTGGGATTCAGTGGGTGGTATCAATGTTCAGCTCCTAAACTCATGGATCAAGTGCGGTGACTCCTGTCCACTGTGGTAGGTTGCAATACAGTCACCCGTCCAAGCTTTAACATCTCTGCAGTATTCAGCAACCAGCTGCTGTGAACATCTGCTCTCGCTGTTTCAGGGTTACTTAACACGAGACCTGCTCTTAATGCTGAATTAACTCGACTGTTCTCTGCACCTCCTGCTGGAGTCCACAGAGGGATCTGACACGCTCTCATGTTTCTGTTTGCGCTGTTGTCACTGTGCTGCTGTTACAAGTCTGAGGTTCAGAGTGACTCATCATACCTGCTGAATATATCATCTAGAGGAGCAACTGTATTCTTCTCCCTGTATCTCATATTGATGTAGGGAAAGAACAAATGTTCTCAGTCTTTCTGATTTCCATTCATTTTTCCAGGTCAGCAAATAAGACCCCCTCCTGGGGTCAAATACTGTAATTATGAAGGCAACACATATATTGTGTGAAAGGCATCACCTTTCATAATTTCAGATTCAGCTGCTCTTCTGACTCAGTTATATAAAACATATAACTAAGTCAGAAGAGCAGCTGAATCTGCGAGCAGAGCTCCTTTAAGATAAAGTAGAAACTTAATTTAGTCTGTTTAACATTTAAATAAAATATGTTTTATGTAATCAATTTAAACAAAGCAGCAGGAATATCAGTTAATATAAATGTAAAAGGGAATTTAAATTAATATCAGAAGACAAACAATTAAGCAAACTTTATACTTAAACCGAAGATAAAGAGAGTTATGAAAGGAAATGGAAAATCAATTACAATAACACAAATACAGACTTAGTATTGCAAATTGTTGCTGCCAATACACAAAAGCACAGCGTGTGTTGGGCTTTAATTTCACGTTTCACTGAATGAAATGAAATCAAACGTGAAATCAAACACACTCCAGTTACTCACGGTTTTCATTTAAACATATTTTAAATCAATACTGTGACGTTATTTTGAAAAGACAGCAGACACGTCTGGCTGAGGAAGAATTTAGTTTCAAAAGTTGTTTTAAGGACTTCCTCTCTAAGAAAGAACCATTTATCACAAGCACAAAACTGACTGAAGTTTAAATATTTTGGGGGGAGCTGAGAATCATCAAGCTGGAAGTTTTTCTTCTTCTTTTATCTTTTGCTCAGGTTTCACAGCTGCATTGAAATTGAGAGTAAAGATACGGGTTAATATCAGGTTACATCTGAGGCCGAACTGTGAGCCACACATCATCCGACCAACAAAGCAGCCACTTTGCAGGATTCACGGCCTTGTTTTTGCTGGTGCACTTCAGAAAACAAAAAAGAAAATGCTGTCTGGGCAAGCATCACAACTTGTCCAAGGGCTCAAGTGACGGTGAAACTTTTCCATCGACACAGCTGGGCTTTATGTGACTTTGGAAGAGCCCGTGCAATCGGCGACCGCATGCTTCGGGTCTTTTATCTGTATGAGCTGAGCTGTAATGTAGGAGCAGTAAATCATAGCTCGGTCTTTGTCTGTGTGCAGACAGAAGTCCGCTGAGCCCACAGCCGCCATAGCTGCCTACTTAAATACCTTATTTATGCTCTCTGCCTCACTGCACACTTTTCCCAACACGGCTCATTAATCTGAAGAAGACCTGGAAGGAGCAGGCGCATAGGGGCGCCTTATATCTCACAGCACCCATCATTGCTGGAATATGTAAAGGAAAGTTCATAATCTTTAAAGCACAGCCATTTATTTCTTGTTCATGACACCATTGAACAAATTGATTTCAGTCACTGAGGCGTAAGTTCACGTACTAGCGGCGTTACTTAAATGAAAAAACTCTGCTGCATTAACAAAAGGTGACGAGCAACCTTTGGTATTTGAGAAAATAAGTGAGCAATAAAAAAACGCCCACAGTGGTTCCCACTCTGCTTTATTTATTTTCAGCCCAATTGTCTTTCGGCACCGTGTTTTACAGCTCTCCCAGCTTGTGTCTTTATGGAACCATAGGAAAATACACTACGTCTCGCTTAATCATCAGTCAGCCGGTGGAGAGGAGCCATTTCGTCTGTGTGGTCCGCGCTCCACCGTCTCCACCGACGCCGCTGGAACACAGTCATCTCTTTGGCCGACACGCTTGAGCGGCGCTCTCCTCGTCACAGTGCTGCCGCACATCATGGGTCTGGCTCTGGACTTGGACGAGTCGGATTCGAGTTGCAAAGGCATCCTGAAGGTTTGTGTGTCAGTAGTGAAGTTTGCAAGGTCAACTACGGGGTCAGCAGCACCTTCATCATAAAGCTTCAATCAAGATGCCTAAAAGCAAACTTTGGGACAAAGTGGAAACATCTGTTTGTGTCTGCTGGGTTTTTGTAGATATATTGGTCAAAACGTGCAGGTGTGTTTTAAGCACCTTTCCACTACACGTGAAGGAGCTGCAGCACGCACACCTCGCATGCTGAGCACACATTTACAACATGTATGTATCCTACATGCCAAAAGGTCAACATTTATCAATCAGCTGCATTCTGCAGTCTTAAGGTGGCGTTGTTCGACTCTAACAGGAAACACAACTGCCTTTGGCTGCACGTGCACCCCCAACATCAGCCTGTTGTGGGGGTGTTAATACGGCCCCGTATCTAATGATAGATTTTTGTTTTCTAAAAGATGTGACGTGTAAAGATTAACCCTTTAAAGCCGGTCGGAGTGGGCACGCTCCATTTTGCAGAACTATTTTTGCAGAACTCTGCAACCACGTGAGCTAGCGCAAGAATTTTTTTTGCATATGAAACCGGAGGAGTTGTACTTACATCTTATGCCATCAGCTTGTCCTCGGTCACAGTTTCCTTCCACATATAGTTTTGCAAAAACTGCATAAAAAGCGCTTGCAGCAACAAAAACATAATATTCCAGAAACACGCTTTGCCGATCCGATCAGCTGTTCATAACACTTCCTACATCCATCAGCGTGAACTATCGCATGTCCGCCATGACCTGCCCGAAACCGGAAGTGACGTCATTTTCGTGGAAATGTAGTTTTTTACCTTCAGGGCCTCATGAGCCTATACTGGTGTTTTTAAAAGTTATGTTTGACTTTATGACTTTCTGTGTGGTTTCTGGGATGCTTAGGACTCATATTGCACTGCTGGAAATAGTTTATTTTGATGCATATGCTGCTTTTTTGCAAATTTGCATTATAATATTTATTTTTGTTTTTCCTGCAGTATATAAAAATTGGTGTATTTCAAAAATAAAACTATGAAGACACTCAAAATAAATTTCCTGTGGTGGGAAACTATTTTGTGCAACTTTTTTGTATTTACAGTTTTGAGGGATAAGCCTCTTAAATTTCTCTAACTAGAAATATATGTTAAAAAACAAAAACGATTTTCAATTTTTTTGTAGTTTATTGCACTTTTTTGCAATTAATGTAGTTACTATGCACTTAATGCATACATATTATTAAAATCTGGGTTATAATGGTTGTATTGATGTATATCAACTTGAAATGCTCCCAAAAATGGCTCCACAGCATGTAAACATATAATATAAGCTCTGGCAGACTTGGTTCTATGGTAGGTCTTAAAGGGTTAAGAGGGTGCCAGTTTCTTAATGCCTTAAATATGATACCCAGTGTGGTGAACAAAGTGCTCGGTCTGATTTTTAGCAACTAACCATTGTCACCTGGATCTCCTAATTACTTTTTCTTTGCAAGGAAAATAAATTGTACCTTAATCTGCCTTGGTCACATGAAAAAGTGACCTTTTGCTGTATTTATTCTTTGTCTGGGCTTTAAGGAGCGAAACATGGCACCAGCTGTTTTCTGCTTTGATGTTAGTTGGACGAGATCGCTCATCTTTGTTTCCATAATGAGCTGTTTTGTAATGTTGTATCCACACTATGGGGAAGGTTTGATTAGGTGCAGTAACACCAGGTTAAACCAGGTGTTATCATGGGTAAAATCAGTCACCTACCAGTTGTTTTAGCTCTTAGGGATGCAATACTGTGCAAGTCTCGAGTCCCTCCACATTTCTTTGTGTTTTGTAAGGAAAATGGGGAATACGTGTAGCAATTTATTGGCATATTTTAAGACAAATGTAGAGTTCATACAATTTTAACAAGCTTAAAAGTCAATATCTGATAGGACCACCTTTGTCCTTCAACACAGCCTGAACTGTTAGGCTTTCAAGCCTGAAGTGCAGCGGAAACCATGATCGAGCCTCCGCCGTGTTTTACATACGATAGTGGATCAAGGAATCCAGAAAGCTTTGTAAGACCTTCAGAAACGACTGCTCTGAGAGTCAAAGATAAAGAAATGAAGGTCCACAGTGCTCTTTGAAACTTCTCAACAAATTGAAAACAGTTTTGACACAACCAGCAGGTGCTTGTTAAGTAAGCAACATTTTCTTACCTCACATCTTGTAGTCATTTTAGTCGACATTATTTTCTTTGTCGTTCTGATAAAAGAGAAATACTCTTTTTGAATTAAATCAGTAAGCACACTTTGTGGAGCACAGTAATAACAGCAAAATACACATCAGAGAAAACAGGTCAGAGGAGACCAAGTGTGACAGGCTCACATCGCTGCCTGTGTGGCGCAGACCTGATTGTGCAGAATAGCAGGAAATATTGTGTAACTGGGATCCAGCACTGACACTCTGCAGCAGCCAGGGAGCAGCTGAATACATAAAAACCCTGAAGTCTCCAAAACAATGACATTCCCCTCGGCGAGTGTTTAGTCTCTC
The DNA here is from genome assembly GCF_056152115.1 of Neolamprologus brichardi. NCBI lineage: Eukaryota > Metazoa > Chordata > Actinopteri > Cichliformes > Cichlidae > Neolamprologus > Neolamprologus brichardi. Next base: position 34,898,662 of record NC_142105.1, read on the forward strand.
TCTGTACCCGCCCAAACTTATCTGTTCACTCGCTTGACCCAGAAGCAGAGTGGTGCATCTGGGTGGAGCGTAAAAGATGGTTGATTGAGCTTTGGGATGTAGTGTGTGGTAAAAATGGTAAAATACTTTAATGGGATGTTAAGATAAGATTTTCCTGTTAATGCTTAAATCAACGCTCCCCAATTTATCACACTTCCTGCCGTATATTTGAAGTATGTGCTGAGATACCCTGACCGAAGACTGATTATATATCAGCATTTTTACGAGAGACTCGGGTGTAATCTTGAAATTTTGTCTCGCTCAGTTGGACGTCAGATCCTGACTTGAGTTTGAAATTGAACAGCTCGGAGAACCCAAACAGCCAAAGACTGACTCCACAGAGAGGCTCATAAGTGCAACATGATGCTTGTTTACAGCAGCTCACACGGTTTATATGCCCTGCCACTTTGACACAACCACTATGGTGGGTTGTAAGTGTTTGTGTATGGAGCAGGGGCCATGTTTATAAGTGCGCAGTAATGTGAAGTATGCCTGTTTTCACAAGGACGCTGTCGTGTGTGTGTGTGTGTGTGTGTGCGTGCGTGTGTGTGTGTGTGTGTGTGTGTGTGTGTGTGTGTGTGTGTGTGCGTGTGTGTGTGTGTGCGTGTGTGTGTGTGTGTGTGTGTGCGTGTGTGTGTGTGTGCGTGTGTGTGTGTGTGTGTGTGTGTGTGTGTGTGTGTGCACTGCATGTATTCACTCGGGTCAAGTGTGTTTTTCCTCGAGTACTTTTGTGTGAAATATACTTGTGTGTCTACATGTGTTTGTATATGTAATAGTACATGATGAATCCTTGGATTCTGTTAACAAAAAAGCTTAAAGGAGCCTGGATGGCTGCGTCTGCAGCATCTTCACTTCATCTCTGTCCAGGGCCCACGCTGCATCATTGCTCTCCAGCTCTCTCCACTCGTTTCTGTTTAAACTGGACCAGCAAATACATGTAGATAGAAAGAAATGTTACTTTCTGCTACTACCTTATTCACAACATATTCAGAACTCCCTTTTACCTCAGTGGGTCGTTCTGGATATTTGATTTGGCAGAATTGTACATTTTCTGCGATGGAACCAGGACTTTGCATTTGTTAGAGGAATGTGTAATTCGCTACACTAAATAGAAACCGATAGAAAAATAAATTTTTAAAATTTGCAGGCAGATACTTCCATCAGGAAGGTAGAGACCAAAAAAGAGCTAAAGGGCATACGACACCGGACATTTGCCAGCTGGAAAGACAAATGACTGCAAATGAACTCTGACCCTTTATTATTTATACCAAAGTTATTATAGTTAACTACATCTAAACTAAAAAGTAAAACTAGATGTGAAAAAAACTAAAATACAAATTTAAAAAAGTATTTTAGGAACTAGGGGTAATATTCTCAGTTTTAATTCTTGTTAATTTGGTTAAAAAATGTTATAACTTACCTAATGAACCCTCGATTATTGATAAAGTTGTGGTTTTTCTGTCATACCCCACTTCTGTTTCTGGTAAATATCCTTCATACAGTAAAAGAGTAAACCTTACACTGAAACTAATAAAATCTAAATAAAAACTAAATATTTTCAAGCAGTAAAAACTAAACTGAAACAAGCAAATTTGCTCTTTAAACTAAAACTAAGAGTTTTTTTAAAAGTCAAAATACAAATAAAAAGTAATTATAAAATATAAAACTAATAATACATATTATACATTATACATACTATTATACACAAATGACTAACATTGCTCTGTTGCTATATTTAGCCTTGTTCACTGTAACACAAATCTATGAGCTATTGCTGTGCAGCACCGTCCTGCTCGCACAGAGCGGTGCTTTCTGTCTGCTGTGGTCATTGTGTGAGCGAACACGAGGCTTCAGAGCGAACACGAGGCCTCCATCTCTCTCTGTTGAAACCAAACTGTAGCTCAGCCTTCAGCTTTAACTCATATGTCTGGTTATAATATCACCTTCCAGCCTGCATTCGCATAATCGGTGGATGACTATTTCTTATCAAAGTGTTTCAAAAACATTTTCTCATTTTCTTCTGTTTGGTTCATTTTGTGGTCATTTGTGTTCCACATTAACTAAAAAAACAACAATAAACAATCTGTGCAATCTGTAAACAACTCGGAAGATAAACATATTTTTTTTATGTTCATCTTTTAATGGACTGACCTACGCACGGTCTACAAGCAACTTGCAGCTACATGTGGGCGAGAGACCATAGAAAGATATATAGTAACTCCAAGTGACTGCAGGTGAAAAAGTGCCGTTGACAGACAGCGGGCAGGACCTGCAATAAACTCAACTTCTAATCTTCTCAGGCTACAATGACTTAGTGAAGTCCAATAACAAGTGGAGCTTTCTAACATTTCAATATTCTGTGGATCACATTTGACCCAAACCAGATTCTTTCATGGACCAAAGAGTTTCTGTGGCTTAACCAGCAAGTGAAAGTTGACACTTGCTGTCTGCAGCTCCAGTCTGCTGGTCAAAAGTCCGATTTGTTTGTTGGGTGTATTTGAACCTTCGTCGTCTAAACACAGATTTTATAACTCTTTGAAACTTGAAACCACGTGTTGTTTCAGAAATCCTCACATGGGTCATTTCAAACAACTGCAATAGGATGATTTAGTGAAAGGACTTGTTGAATCCTTTGGTGTCCATCTTGTCTCTCTGTCTGTACTTTGAGGCATTGCACTGATGGGAAAAGACAGTTGTTGTTTCTTGCTCGCTGGCGTCCCCCTGCCTCTCCCATACATCCTGGAGCTTTTCCAGGAGGCTGTTTATGTGTTGAGTGCAGCCCTCCGTGGAGCTTAGGGCCTAATGGAGTGTGAGAAGGGGACCTGGGCTTCTTCAGCTTGTGTTCAGCTGTACAAACATGCTGCCACTCCTCGGCTCTCGCTCTCTCCTTCTCTGCCCAAATCATTATTTCACCTTTACCTCTGCCTGTCTGTCTGCTCCATTCTCAGTCTATAACATAACGTTACAGCAAGGCAGAGGGAATTAATAAAGGAGCATGAAAACCTCTTTGGCTTTTCTTTGCTTCTTTGTGAGGACCATGTTTACTAAAGTGAAAGACCGCAGACTCAGGTGACTCCTCTGTTTGTTTGGAAGGTCGTGCTGTCTATTTTTATACTGCAAGAAAACAGGATTGAAAGGAAGTCCCAGAAACCCAGTTTATTGGTTCAAACCAGGGATAAAACTCTTCCCATTTATTGGTGCATATAACCTTTGAGACAGCCACACGTTCATTATGACAGAGCTCTCTTTGCTTGCCCATCATCGCTGTTACTAACACAATTCAAAAGGTGCAGCTTTTACTTTGAAGGGAAATAGTCGTCATTTAAGTACAGATATTAAGAGGTAATTGTCTGCAACACAAATGAGATTCGTATGACACTCTTCATGGTTTCACTCCTGCACAGTGACCAGACGGCAAATGTTTGTCAGCGTCTTCAATAACAACTGCAGCAATCACTAGCAACGAAAGCAACTGCACAAGCTTTTCAGCACAGCTCCTACAGTATCCTCTTTGCACACAATTTTACCAACTGCCTGCAGCGTCACTTTTTCCAAGCAACTGGTAGTTGCCAGGTGGCGACTTTGGGCATTATCGTGCCTGCAAGTCATCCATATGTGGTGGTGATGCAAACAAATAAAGTACATGTGTTTAAGTTTTATATTTTGAGCTTCATCATATTTCCCTGTGTGTATACAACAAAGCAGTCTGTCAAAGCTGTTTTGCTGCCTTCATGGTGTATATGCAGAAAGTGTGACTGCAAGAAAATAGGAGGAAAAACTCTGAAGAATCTGACATCAGTTGGTGCGAAAGCCACTTTGACATCCTGTTGTGGGGTTTTCCACGTACCCGTGGTTCAGTTTGTGCAAGAGAAAATATTTAATGTATGAAAGAAAAGTGAGAGTCACACATCAGGGTTAATGCATGTAAACGTGAATGACAGGTAGCCTGCTTGAACAAGAAGCAGCGCCGCAGCATGATTAACACTTGATGACCTCACAGGTGTTAACGAGCTGCTGTAAATTAGGAGTCTCCACGTGTTTATATAAATCCTGCCGTCCTACACCATCTCCGCCCCTGCAGGACTAACGGACCATGTTATGATTAATTGTTTCATCATCGTCCAGCAACCATCGCCAAATCCCAGCAGACACACGCTGCCTTCCCAGAAGTCCCTGCTGCAGAGCGAGTGTGGCTCCGCGGAGTGGAAATCTCCAAGGCTGTGGCTCACCGTTCTCCAAAGTACAAGCACCTGGAAAAATAAGCCAGCCTCTGCCGGCTTGTCGAAGGCACCGCTGAGTTAAATATAGATGTAATATCCCTCCCTTTCAGCTGTATCCAAACAAATTAAAGATGTCTTTCTTACAGGACGGTTACCACAGAGAGTGATCGTAAAAAATGGGAGGAAATCTGTAGAGTGTGGCGAGACATGACATTTGAAACAGAGTCCTTAATGGGGCTTTTATGAGAGAATAATCTGTGCATTAATTAGTTTGGGCACATTGACGGCTGTGGCAGTGATTGGCAGTCTGAAAGCTGCTGGACAAGCAGAGCAGGTTTCCTCTAAGCACTTAGTGGGTAAGCGAGGGAGCCGGGCTCAGATGTGGCTCAGATGGGTGAGTTCAGCAAAGTGCCACAGTGGCTCAAAACATGAAGAGAAAACTGATTTCTGAATTATATGACCATCATTAAAAGACATATTTTAGCAAACACTATGATTTTTTAATTTAAAAAAAACGAGCAGTGAGCAGAGCCAGCTCAGCATAAAGATTAGAAACTGATTTGAAACACATTTAAGTCACTTTACTGATGTTTTAATGTGAGTGCTGACAGTAAAGTGAAAAAAAGCTTTAGCAGTCAAATATATTTCACTTTGAATTAACAACAAAGATACAAGTTTATTCTATATAATAAAGTTATTTATAAGTTATTGTACTAACTGTTACAATGGTGGAGTCTCATATCAAACATGTGTTTGTTTGTTTGTTTGTTTGTTTGTTTGTTTGTTTGTTTGTTTGTTTGTTTGTTTGTTTGTTTGTTGCATTTATGTTTTGTTTTATGTTTTCTGCTTTTCACTGGTAGACCTGTATGCTGTCAGTGAGAGAGGATGTCCTTTATATGCTCATGGCAGACACTCAGCTCTTGCTTTGAGAACAAAGTTCCCATCAAATGAAACGGTAAATGAAACGGTAAATGGACACTCAGAACTAGAAATACAGAAGTATAATGGGCCCTGTTTAAATTTCTGTCAAAACTTAAAATGTTATGTCATTATATATCTTACATTAAATATCTCATTGAAATGATGCAAGAGCTGCTGGAACCTCCAGCCTGAAGGGTGTTGATGTCGTTTAATATGTACAGTGCAAGATTAACCTGTAGGGTGTTACACGAGCTTTTAATTGGAATTGACTGGGGATTATTTTATTAATCATCTGGGGCTTGTTTGCTATTGTTGGCTAGGACAGTAGGTGGGCAGGAATGTAGGGAGAATAATGTGCATCTGTCATCTACTCAACCAAACAAGTTACAACGGCACTTTTGATTCTGTCCCAGTGACTGTTCAGATGAATGCAACGGCTCCAACTGACTTAGGACATGGTTTTGTTTGACAGTTTATCCTGCTGATGCCAAGTGGAGAGGATTTCCTTTGGTGTAGCATTTTAAACTGTGATTGAACTAATCAGCAGTTCTCAGCTGCTTATATATTTGAGTTTTCGCAAATTCTACCTGATTGTTTTCTCCCAGTTGTAATGCTGAGTTTGGCATTATGGGATTTTCTTATGTTGGAGTGTTCCTTTAATAACTTAAAAACATTTGGCAATTTTACTATGTTATGAAACATTAAACCAAAAACAAATTTCTAAATATATTTTCTGACACAGTAACCTAAATCATTATTAGATTTAACCAAATAAACCACCAACCTGCCAGGAGTCCATGTAAATGTGGTCAAGAAGTGCAGGAAAACACCTGTTGTGAAGTGTTATTTGGTGAGTCTGTTTTTTCCTTCTATCCTGAAAGGACTCAAAGTGCTTCTGTAATAATCGTGGGGCCAGCTTGGTGACCGAAGTGCACAGATTCGCCTTGCTGACAGATTCAGTGCTTCATAATGATGCATTACAAAGAAAAACATGTTTGAAGTTCCATTAATCCTCCGTGTGTGTGCGTCATTGGGAGCAACCCCATCCAGAAATGTATTTCACTCCTAATACAGCTCACAATGGAGCATTTTCATGGTACTTGTTACATATTTTCCATTTTACATGTGACGGCCATTTCTCCAACTTCATTACGGCTTCATTGACATGTTTGGGATGGAAATGAAACAGCGGGAGCTGAAAGTAATGATTTGTGAAATGAAGTTTGATTCAGCATATCACCACTTTAACAGTTTTATGAACTAATATAACTACTGTGTTTCTAAAACGAGCTCCAGCAGCAGTCGTAAAAACAGGCACGTCTGATTGTCACAGAGTGGAATAAAAATAAATGACGTTTGGGAATTCAAAAAGCTGCAGTAATGGTCTTTGACGCCTCGGCATGAACACTTAACTTGCATTATATTAATGCTGCTGTCAGAGATGTATGACTTTTCCAAATATCCAAGGAGACTAAAGTAAAAATAAAAACTTGCACTGGCTCATCTGACAGTGAAATGGGACAGAAGGTTTTTGTTTTGAGCTTTTTTTTCGCACAGGCAGCCTAAGATTTAGTGTTTACGTTTTTGTTTAATTTTTGCCTTGATTGTACAAAATGAACTAAACACATAAACATGCACAGATCTGTATCCCAGCACATGATTTAAGTCCCTGTTGTTTAGTTTTATGGCTAATATGTCTTTGTGAAGATATCATGCTAAATGTCCAGTTTTGCCAAATATTTTTGGTAAAGAGTCTTAAAAAAAGAAAAAACAAACTTCCCAGACCCAGATACAGATCGTCCTCAGGTACTGCTTTCAAATAAATCCGCCTCTATGTGTGAGTATTGCTGCTAACACACAGATACATCAAACATAACCACCTTGGTAGAGGAAACATGTTCAAAACTTTAACTAAAAACACTGTATAATATTAAACGTTTTATATTTTTCATAATGACATTTTATCCATCATCACTGCTCTCTGGTCATCGTCACATGGTCTTTGACACTGGTACAAATAATCATGCACATATGTAAAATGAATAAAATGCAAACAGATAAAAGCTGCACCTTTAAAACGATCACACAGCCTACAGTGGTGTTTTGTAACATCCTCTATGCTAAACCTCTTTGTTCTGCCATCCTCCTTCTACAGTCTGTTGGTCATGTGCTCCCCAGAGACTCAAGAAGCTGAAACTGGATCCTGAAAGTTAAAGAATGTGTAAAACGTGTAACACATGGCCCGTTAATGCCAGCTCGGTGTGCAGGATGTAAGGGGTCATCTGTGTTGCCAAGACAGCGGGGGCTCTGCTGGTCTGGGGCCATTGTTTAAAACTATCATCACATCTGGGAACACACACACTGTGTGACTTAAGTTTCAACAGGAGGACGCGTCTGAAGCAAACACAGTTTCAGTAATGAGCAAAATTATCCATAATGTTGCATAAACATAATCCTAATCCAGACCGACGACACTCTGGGTCTAAAATTGTTAGAAAGGGTTATTAACACAAGGACCATTTTAAGTGTTTATTAATATAAAGCAAATCTAAACTACAACATATCCTATGAGGCATTATCTTAAATGATGTTTAGGAATTCAGAAAAAATTTTAATATATGCATCGCACTGTTTATTTACTCACTAACGTATTTTAAAAGAATAACCCCCAACTTCACATGTAAAATTGTGGTTAATCCAAATTATGTGTCAATTTATCAACAATTTATTTTTAGATTTTCATGTCTGAAGCAAAACCAAAAAGATGATATGATGACATCATGTTTTTGTATATAAAAATGATTTTGCACACAGTCTCCTGTCTTATTTAAGGTTTGTCTTTAGGGAATTACAAAGACCTTTGTTCATAACTGATAAAAACTTAAACTCCCATTACATTTATTAGTAATTATTAATATTTTTACATTTTAACCTAATTTGTGAATCTTAAAATGTAATTAATCTCACATTTATATAAATATTTCAATTCTTTTAAATATTAATGAACTCCAGTAGGTATTATCTTACCTTCAAAAAAAATCACACACACACACGCACGCACGCACGCACACACACACATACACACGCACATGCACACGCGCACTCACACACGCACGCACACACACATACGCGCGCGCGCACGCACGCACACGCACGCACACAATCACTGAATTTAGCAGATCTTGGCACAAACTGTGTAAATACTTCACGTTCTTTCTATTTACACTAATCTGATGGTTTCAGTCTGTCGCAGTAAAATCCCTCCTGTCTGTCAGTCACTGCACAGTGTAAAATGTAAAAGGCTCCAGAAGAGGGCGCTCCATCTCTGTTTATCCCCCTTCAGTTGTAACAGAGCTCTAATTCTCTGCTTCACCTCCCCACAAGAGCCCCTCAGTCTGACAAGTTTACAGTGACCATCTGCAGACCTCCCCCTGCCATAAAAACACTAATCACAAGGTCATAAAATGTGACTCCATAACGACACCCAGAATGCAGCAACTGGGCTGGAGTGTTGTTGGATGCCAGAAAGTGAGTGTAGCTCAACATGAATGTGGTTATTGATTTGGTTTTAATATTCACTTATGGCTCAGTTCTAAATCTGCTGTAATTGTCCAAACGCTCATTTTGTCTGTAATTCCCAAGTTGTTCACAACTAGTAACTAATTTGCAGAGCTGAGTACTAACTGATACTTTTTTTGCATTTGTGAAAGTAAGAAGTAAGATTAAGTTACTTTAGGTTTCAGGCTTACATTTTGATTATATCTTTATATTTTAAAATGTGAAATCAAGATGTGAAACCATCCTCAATGCCAAATGTGTGTTTCTGTATATCAAAGTTAGCCACCTGCTCAGGATGAACGTTTTTAAAAGCGACTCTGCAAATGTTTGTTGCTTGTTGTCTATAATGATTTCTGGATGATTGAGATTTTTTTCTTTTATTATTTACACTGAAAATAAGATAACATTTGTCCTTTTGTGTCACAATAACAGTCCTTCATGTGGCCTTGGATTAAAAAACGTACACGAAAGACAGTATTCCCTGCAGATTCACACACCGTAGGAAACAGCTTTAGTTTAAATCTGAAATCCATTTTATTTGCATTAAAAAATGAGTAAAATAATTTTATGATTACGTCATTCTAAAGTAATCTGACCCAAACCTGCTAATGTCACGTCAGAAATGTGTCTTAACCAGTTAAGGTCAGGAAACTATTCAAATGCAATTAATTGTGTATGTATTGTGTTTCCGTAACACCACAGCATATGTCAGTTGGTTGAATATGATGCAGAAAATTGGACCAGTCAGGTTGCCGTAAATATTTGGTTACAACTAAAGTGAGATTATAGAAAAAGAAAAACATACTTTGAGTACTTTTAAATGTAGAAAATCTCAGTAAAAACGTGGGTTGTAAGATTTTACCCATTTTAAATGCCTACTGCAGGGGGGCAGCAGATCAGGTGACGCTAGCTTCTGTAGTTTGTTCTGAAAAGTGGTGATTTATTAGAACACGGGTAAGAAAATGTCCACACTGGATAGCAGGTTGAATTTGAATGTAATGATTTAATCAGCGGGTTCTTCTTCAAGAATGAAGGATGTGCTACACAATAAAGTTTCTGCTTTAGCTAAGACAGCCTTATATAAAGCATATAAAGTGATGAGGAACACAGTGGCAGAAATGCAGTCTGACAGTGTAGCTTTAAAAAATGTATCCTGATCGATAGCTTGACTGTAACCTGTGGCCATGAAATGGGAAATCTTGGCTTGATCTTGTCTCAGATAACAGTTTTCAGTTTACAGCAGCAGTCTGAGATCATGCACCTTTTCCACCAAAGCCAGTGGCTTTCCAGCTTACATACATGTCTAAGGTTTGCTTACATTAGCCATTATAACAGTCATAATAGACTAATTAAGGCTGTAATGGCAAAATTACAGCGCTGAGTACCGTGCATTTTATGCTGCTGCAGCCACATTTTTGAGTGTATTGAACTGAACAAAGGTGATTTTTGTTGCTAGAAGTTTAAATTATAATTCTAAATTTGTTAAACAAAGTCATGGAAAATATTTCTTAGAAATCTTGTGACGCCAGCATTGTGCCTTTATGGCCGACCTCTTCTTTCTCTTCTTCTTAGTCTTTCAAAGGAGGACGCCACGGGAGAGCGATTGACAGACAACCACCGTGGAGCCAGAATTTATTTCAACAACAAACTGACACATTATGGGAAATTAAACATGGTGGGATATTATCACAGTGAAATCACTATATACCACCCACCTTGTTCTCATGCACAGTAGGAGAAAGTCAGTGAAAAGACAAAACGAGATGGAGCTGAGGCTTTCTGTTGGGTTGTTTGGAAGTGCACGGCTCATCGGCGGGGCCCGGACTCAGCGGGCCAGTGGACGGGCACTTGTCATCTGGAGTGTGAGGCAGCTGGGGTTATCCTCAGAGACACAGCGAGGTGAAGTGGGTGACCATGTTTGAGGTCCGCCCAGCTGTTATTGCCCCTAATATTCAACAGATGTCTGGGATCTCAGCCCGCTAAGTCCTCGCACATGCCGGAGCAGGGAATCAAAGCAACGGCCCAGCAGCACCACGACGTACGCACACACTCGCAGCTGCTGCACACGCTCAGACAGCTCTGTGTATTAAATCACTGTCATTAACCATTTAGTGAAATGATAGAGGCAATTAAGATCATTCTTGATTTTTGGATAGAGGATCAGTAAGCCACGGGGCTCTGACTTAACACAACACAGCTGGTCATGTCATCTCCGTTTGATTAAAAATATAAATGTATTTTCCACAATGGAGCGACTGGATTCTAGTTCTGTTTAAATGTTCACAACTGGCTGACTACTTCCATGAAAATCTTATCAATTCATCTCCAAAATGTTGAACTGAAATATGTTTGTGATGGCAGCGTCCCTTAAAAAATATTTGTGACACTTTGCCTGTTTATCACCCTGGAAATATAGCCCGTGTCCTGATCATGTCAAGCCCCTTCTCAGCGAGAGAAACTCTACGCTTTAAAAAGTCAAGTCAGATAAAAAGCACCACTGTGTTATCCACGCAGAGGCTTTCGTTTGAGGGCAAAAATGAGAAAGTGGAGAGTTGCTTTGCTCCAAGTGGTCACAAGGGGGTTGAGCATTTCGAGCCCCGGCTCACACAGCTCGCTTACTTTGGAGAGCGCTTCAGGGAAGGCAACATTCGATATAATGAAACATTCACTGACCGGCCCTCTTTCCAGCCTCCTCTCTCATTCGCTTCCATAGAGGATACTCTGACTGAAACCTTTCTACAAGTTTGTCCAGCTAACACCATGCCAGAGCAACATGGCAAGCTGTGAGGAGAAAAACACTTGAGTAGTTTGGTTTTCACTTGCTTTTGTAACCAAAAGGTTTTGTTTCCTTGAAGCATAGTGACATTAACCATGTCTGCTGCAGCAGTGAGAAAATGACTCTTTCTCCATAAATCATCTTTGCTGCTCTCATTGCAAAAGCAATTCTTCAGCTGTTGACGCTTTGAGTGCGTCGTGGTTTCCAAAAAGGTAAAAATACAGAGTTTAAATCAGAATTGGCTCATTTTTCACAGTAAGTGCAGACTGTAAATGATAATATCTGTTAAAGCGGATTAAAAATGAAGCACATAGTATAGAATTTCATGATGCTGAATTACTGCAAGAGAAGAACTTCAGATTTGATGTTGTTCCTCCTCAATTAATGCAGTTTTCCTGGTTTCCGTTGCGGTGCCGCTTATGTCCCACATTTGGCCACAGCACTGACTGTGGAGACACTCCCAAGTATAAATTCACACACTCGCTCTGAGACACATTGATTCGTACCCAAATATCCAGTCAGCTGTGAAAAAGATAGACTCCACAAATCAAGCCCAGCGCATAATGAGCATTTCTTGCCATCTAAAGAATACATTCATGATTTGGGGACCTTTTATGAGGAAGGTGATGGCAGATTGATACCAGATGTGTCATAAATTATCAGCACGGAGATGCCAAGCTAAACAGTCCAGCAAAAATATACAGTCACGCCAAATATACTGGTCGCTTCAAATTCAAATACTGCTCTTCTGTGCGAGTCTCTTTCCAAATTACTGTGACAGTGTTTTTAGGACGCACACACACTTTGTACGGAGCCAAATGTTTCTTATCGCTAAATGAAAGTTAATCTGAATTGTTGTTGAGATTCTGTAGCTTAATAAACATGTTTACAGTCGGGGATGACTTTGATTTGATTGTGTCAAAAAATTCATTGTCAATCACACTTTCTTGAAACATGACAGAAAAAAAGTTTTGATTCAGCTTTTCAAATTTTCAAATGACTTGTCATACTTACAGTAAACTGCATGTCTTTGGAGTTTTGTAGAGTTTGTTTGTCCAAAACAAATTATGAAATGGTTCACTTGCATTTTCCTATTAAACTATTAAAGCGTTGATTAATTAATTGATAATGTAAATGAGTAAAATAACCCTTTAAAAATATTACATAAAGTTGTACACTGTAATGTGTAGCACTGTAATCAAAGTCACAACATGAAATGTTTAAGGAGGTAATAAATATTATAGTAATTTGTACAAAAAGCTTTCAAACATTTTTGCTGTAGATCGTGGATAAATAAACGCTTTCATCTAACCTTTAATAATTGTCTTAATGCACTGTAGGTGTAACCACCTCCAATTTGCTATGTTTAACCTGAGAAAAGTTAGGCAATAAACTTTCCTTTGATGTTTTCCATCTATTTCAAGACTTAATGGGCTTTAATTCTGAAAATATTGGTGTAATTTGATTATGCTAATGGCCGAGTTTAAAAGTGGAGTGACCAACTTAATGTGTTTTCGCCTGCTCGTGCAAGTAAAAGTGTGTAAATAGCTGGGACTGAGAGTGTTGATGTTGCACTGTTCATATCTGACTCGCTGCAGTCTCACAGGACCTGGTCATAGCGCTTGAGTAATCCCTGTGGGTGACCCCACGGCTCATGAACACAGTTTCTGTGTGTGGCAGCACTAATGACGTCTCCCAGCAAGAACGTGTCCCCTCAGTTAGAGTGCCAGACACTGCGCAGTGTAAGTGAGTGTGAGTGTAAATAAACCCCATTATGCCAGCCATCTCTTCGGCTCCTGTCGCACGCTTCACGTAAACACAGAGCTTCCTGCAAAATACTTCTGGTTCTCGCCACAAAAAACGAAGTCCCACCATTTTTGCTACAAACAGGAATGAAAACAACAATGTCCAATCATGTGTTGAGGTGTGTAACCTACAGTGAAAAGGTCAGTGGATAAAGTGTGTGCAGTGTTTGTCTAAACACCAACTGAGCCACATGGAATAAGCACCATGCATGCTGCTTTACCTGGGTGATGCAAAGTGGTCCACACGAGCTAATGAAATGTGACAAACTGTTTCCACACAAACAGTGAAGTGTTCTCACCAACACATGCATTGATGTGACCATTAGGTCAATGAACACACCAGAGAAATTCCACCTTAAAAACTGAATGGATTTCTATTTCTTTTCTTTTTTTACATAAAATAACAGAAATTTTCCCCAAAATAAATGCAACTGTAACTCCTATGAACTACACATTTACACACATAAATGTAATTAATTTCAAAGGGCAAGAAAGAAAACATAATTATGTTAAAAGAAAACATAATTATGTTAAAAGAAAACATAATGCCACTTAACAATTTGATAAGTATTTAACATTCACACTCACAGTATTCACTTGATTTTTATTGATTTTTGCTATTAACCAATACAGAGAAGTCAATTAATAAATAAAAATATTTGTTTGTGTTTAAAGCTGCAGCAGTGATAAATTGCATGCATTCAAAGCTCCTCCCACCTGAGCACCGATCCCCAGGCCTATACTCAAAGCTGCCTCCATAGAAAACTCTTGAAGTAATGAATATTTATGTGAAAGGGCAATATGTTACCAATATGTTACCAATATGTTGCCAATATGTTACCAATATGTTACCAATATGTTACCAATATGTTGCCAATGTTACCAATATGTTACCAATATGTTACCAATATGTTACCAATATGTTGTCAATATGTTACCAATATGTTACCAATATGTTGCCAATATGTTACCAATATGTTACCAATATGTTGCCAATATGTTACCAATATGTTACCAATATGTTGTCAATATGTTACCAATATGTTACCAATATGTTGCCAATATGTTACCAATATGTTGCCAATATGTTACCAATATGTTACCAATATGTTACCAATATGTTACCAATATGTTACCAATATGTTGCCAATATGTTACCAATATGTTACCAATATGTTACCAATATGTTGCCAATATGTTACCAATATGTTACCAATATGTTACCAATATGTTGCCAATGTTACCAATATGTTACCAATATGTTACCAATATGTTACCAATATGTTGTCAATATGTTACCAATATGTTACCAATATGTTGCCAATATGTTACCAATATGTTACCAATATGTTACCAATATGTTACCAATATGTTGCCAATATGTTACCAATATGTTGCCAATATGTTACCAATATGTTGCCAATATGTTACCAATATGTTACCAATATGTTACCAATATGTTACCACGTAAGAGAGAAAATATATGAAATGATTGACTTTTGTTCTGTAACAGAGAAATGCTGAGATACATTGATGAGTACTCAGTCCTGGATTGTTGAGGTTGGTTTGTGCTCTGGTCAGCAGGAGTGGAGCCAGTTGTACTCAGGCCAGGTACGAGGCAGCTGAGCCTAGTGTGAGTGCACCCTGAAGGGTAGGGCTTTTTGCCTAAACCTAACCATCCTGAAGATTCGAGTTGCATTCATACTGACTCTCCGTAACCACGACACAACAAGACAGTAACATAATACCCTTCCTACCACAGAGTGTTACCAAAGGAGTAACTGTCCCAGACTCCCTGGAGCCCCAAAGCTCAGCAGTTCACAGTGTGGGAACTCATTTGTTAAGATGATTAACATGAAATGAAACATGTAAAGTCTTGTGGCAGTTACTGCTTCAGTAGCTGATACTGAGGCCATGACTAGTAACTAAATTTGCATTTAATCAAAAGCTTAATGACTAAAGGGCCTGATAGGTGACCACAGCTCATGTGGTTAATCCAGCCATGCTTATTGTAATTGTGTTATATAACTGGCAAAACAAATGGATAAGATCATTTCTGTGAGAACAGGCTGACCGTTGGCAGTGCACCAAGCAAATAATTGTTGTTGCACAAGTTTTGATAATCCAATACATGCTATGAATGCACACACTGATGTGCATCGACACAAAGCAAAGGGGATTCTTGTGGTAGTGGTTATTCTATAAAGACAGCGGCTCTGACAGGACCACCTAGGCCCTCTGTTTATTGTATGAGAAAGTGTTTTGGTTGACAGAAGCCGGGCACTGCTCTTAAAGATGTTGAAGGTAACCTACGGCGGCAGGTCTGGACAGAAGAGGAAAAGGAAAGTGGAGAAGGTGGAATGGCACGTGTGAGCAGAATGATTTTCGGGGTTCGGGTGTGGTGGTGTTTCAGGCCGAGAGGGCACATGGGAGCACTGACCTGAAGATGGATCCCGGCCAACCCCCTCCTAGGTGTCAATGTTATGACATGTGTACCGCTCCACTGTTTTCTTTCACAACAAGAGCACTTCATCTTCCAGGGTGGCCCAGCCTCATAAAAAAACTTGATTTACATCAGACCGTCCACCTTCTCCTCTTCCTGTTGCACTTACGCTTCACTTCCTGTGGACCCAGGCTCAACCGTCAGGGGCGATAAATAACGGCAGAATGGAGTGGGGAAAAGTATCATTCCCACTCCGGTGCACAGCCAAAGGCAGACCGCCTTTTCTTCTTTTGATCCCTTTGGTCACAATGGTCTCAGTATTAAAAAGTGGAGGGTTAATGCAGTAGATGCAGAACAGTTGGAATGTTTTGTCAGTTGTGCTTTGTTATGTCTCCCATGACTGTTCGTCAGATGTAAATCACAGTGAGTATGTTGTTAAACCTGTAATGACGACTCACACTACAAAAACAGACGTGCTTGATATCACAGAAACATGACCAGAACAAATACAACATGCAGCGGAGTTTGGAAGTCCATTTTCTCCTTGCACGGAGAAAAAATAAAACATATGGAAAACATGACGTTGGCTAATAAGTATCAGATGCTTTTGTCAGAAGATGACTGCGGTCGTTAGTGAGGTTTTAGGACATGATACCCATTGTCATGAGTGATGACTCATAAGGATTCATTCAAATTATTATGCTCTTCATCATGTTGAGTTTTCTTTTTATAAATCAGTCTAGGTCCTACATCTGTCTCGATTAAAGTCATAAAAGTGGACACCGAGCATATGAATATGTCATTTTTTAAAAAGAGTTACCTTCAAATAAGATCTCAACACCCTCAGAACCGAGAGCTTCTGGTTGCTAGGGAGAAATGTATAATCCTGGATCAGGTAGGTAGTGGTTTCTGGAGACTGTTATCTGTCGCCAGGTGAAGCTGGTAACAGATAATAATGACGCTTATTGAATAAAAGCCACATACACACAAAATACACATTCCAGCATACAGACTCATTATTCACCCTATAGTCAAACATTCATTCCAATATACACACTTCCATACATGCAATGCTGCAAACTGTGGACCAGATGATACTAAGAAAAGACCTTGATCAGCTGAATTCAGAGAAAAACGACGTGAAAGTGAAAAAAGTGGCACATTTGTAAGAAAAAGGACAAATTTGTCAGGAATAACTTGGTCACAGTGGGTTTCCTGTGGCCTTACCAACGTTTTAATTAGATTTAGCAACAAAGAAAGACGTGATTTTAGATCAGACTCACCGCATTATCACAACCGGACTTTAAAGGAAGTGATTCAGATGAGGAGATAACCTTTGTGTATCAACAAATACAACACAGTGGAAATTTTCTCATAAATCTGCCACTTTAATCTTGAAGTTTCAGAATTTTACGCTCACACACACACACACACGCACACACATGGACACACACACACACACACACACACACACACACACACACACATGGACACACATGGACACACTCACACACACACACACACACACACACACACACACACACACATGGACACACATGGACACACACACACACACACACACACACACACATGGACACACATGGACACACTCACACACACACACACACACACACACACACACACACACAGACACACACACAGACACACACATGGACACACACAGACACACAGACACACACACGCACACACACACACACACACACACACACACAGACACACACATGGACACACACAGACACACACACGCACATGGACACACATGGACACACACAGACACACACACACACACACACACACACACACACACACACACATGGACACACATGGACACACACAGACACACATGGACACACATGGACACACATGGACACACATGGACACACACACACACACACACACACACATGGACACACATGGACACACACACACACACACACACACACACACATGGACACACATGGACACACACACACACACACACACACACACACACACACACACATGGACACACATGGACACACACAGACACACATGGACACACATGGACACACATGGACACACACAGACACACACACGCACACACACACACACAGACACACACACACACATGGACACACATGGACACACATGGACACACTCACACACACACACACACACACACACACACACACAGACACACACATGGACACACATGGACACACATGGACACACTCACACACACACACACACACGCACACACACACACAGACACACACATGGACACACATGGACACACTCACACACACACACACACACGCACACACACACACAGACACACACATGGACACACATGGACACACTCACACACACACACACACACACACACACACAGACACACACATGGACACACATGGACACACATGGACACACTCACACACACACACACACACACAGACACACACATGGACACACTCACACACACACACACGCTGCCTCTTATTTATTTATTTCTGTTTCTCCCTCCATTGGCACCGTCGTACATGCACCATACAATAAATAATAATAATAATAATAATGAATTGCATTTATATATGTATATATATATATACATATTCGGGGCCCTCAAAGCGCTGCACAATGCCACTATTCATTCACTCTCACGTTCACACACTGGTGGAGGCAAAAAAACAACTAAAAACACACTTTGCATGGTGGACCTGCTCCTATGAAAATACTTATTTTAAGCAAGAAAAATTGTTTGTCAACCGCGTCCAACATGACTCACGATAGTTTTCTGATGGTTAAGTTTTGGTTACTTTTAGGCAACTTGGTAAAGGTCAGGAAAACGATCGCCCTCGTGGTTAAAAGAAACCAATGTTGACTTCTGGGACAACCACAGTCTCCAAAGTCGTTGTGACACACTTCTTTACACCCACCATCCACCCCAGCATTGCCTCTTCAGACGTTCTACAGCTGCATAATAAGGTCACGCTGTTTCCATCTGTGGGGAAAGACGCTCAGTAATTACATGCAATTGCTTGTCAGGAAAATAACCACAGTGTCTTTAAACTATCGCGTCTTTGAAATTCTTCAACTAAATATGTACATTTAAACATCTGAAACTGTATTTCTTTATGATCCCATGATGAGATGGGGTAGAGGATATTTAGTAAGTACACTACAATATGAAACATCCTTAAAAACCCTCCTGGAGATCAACAAAGGGAGAAGCAGGGGATCTGTCTTTAGTTTATTTTAATAAAGTTTATAGTTAGTTGGTAA
This sequence comes from Neolamprologus brichardi, assembly GCF_056152115.1. NCBI lineage: Eukaryota > Metazoa > Chordata > Actinopteri > Cichliformes > Cichlidae > Neolamprologus > Neolamprologus brichardi. Next base: position 34,917,706 of record NC_142105.1, read on the forward strand.
ATAATATTATAACCATAAGTAAAGACACAACACTGCTATATTTTTGGCAAAGGTCTAGATAAAGTCTTCTGTTACCACATCCACCAAACAGGGAAGCAACATTATTTCATTTGAGGTCTCTGGCGTCAAATGTCTCTGTTCTTCATCCTTTGAGCTCTGTGTTCGTCTCCATCAGTTCCTGAAAGAAGTATCTGGCTTCCCGGCTGCAAAGCGTGTTCCCCAGCTAGCTGTTAACTTGGCTGTATGTTGTTCTGTGCTGGTCGAGCAACATAGATATGGTTTTAAGCTTCTCGCTGGAAACAGCTGTCAGTTTTGGCTGAAAATGTTCAGTCAAACCAAAATGCTGCATGAAGGAGAGCTGAGAGCAGTTACAGAGATTCTCTGTGGGTTTCTGACAACAAACATCTCTAATTTTGCACACAGTCATTTGAATCGTTGTCAGTACAAACATTTTCCATTGAAGTACCTTTAATTTTTTATGAGTCACTTCTTGCGGTGCTCAGCTGGCAACCTCGGCCCCCGCGCCGCTGCTTTTATTATTTTGACTAATTTGTGGTCATTGTGTGTCTGAGTCGAGTTTTGAGTCCTGCTGCAGTTTTTCTAATGTGTTCATTGGAAAGTACAGCCTATAGATGTGAGTACAGCAGTATTTGACTGTTTAATTTGTGTACAAAACTGCTTTTTTTCCACATGTGGTCTCTTTTCCCTTTTAATATACAGAACTCTCTGACTTACTTGATGCGTAGTATTAGGGATGCAGATTGTTTGTGTCTGTGTCATGAGCACTCTGAACCCACTGCATACTGTATTCATGTTCAATCACTTCTCTTTTTCCAAAATGATGGTGGCAGAGACCGTGTCCCGGTTTGAATCCAGGACCCTCTTACAGTGGTATAAGAGGAATGTCAACCCAAGCACTGAGCTTCCATGTTGACCCCATTTTTGTCTTAGTGACAATAAAGCAACTTATCTCTCATCTTAATTTGAACGTTTTGTGTTTTGTGAGCTCAAAAACTAAACTTTCACTCACCTTTGTTGAACTGGGGGCAGAAAGCCAGGCAGAGCTGTCTTATAGAAACCACTGGAAAAGAAAAAGGCAGTGTTAACTAATCCCTTAATATTTCCTCAAGACATGCTAGAAGGAATTTTTAAAGCAGCTCCATTCAGGTACCAATCCTTTAACGAGGTCATCAGAATTTGTGTAGGACAAGAACTGAGCATCGGTCACTTTCTCCATCAAAACAAATATGTCATCCTTTCCTCTCGCTGAATCCACCCACCTCTCTTTGTCTCTGACACTGACAGCATTATTTAAACGTGGCCACTGTCAGCACGAACATGAGGTCGCCGTTTTAATCAGCTCACGGTTCACAGGGCCTCTGGCGCCAGTGAAAGAAACACCCTCTCATCTCGTGGCACAAATAGGGAAGCCCTTATGCCCCGTTGCCATTACCAATATATTCGAAGCGTGATGATGTTCCCACACAAATATTCCATGTTTAACGCAGCATCCAAGACTCACAGTGTATGAATGGAAGAGGAAACCTGTGTTCGATCACTCTTAAAGGGCAGCCGGCTTAAAGTAAACGAGAAAAAGTCTCTTGACGCACCCCACCACGAAGGTTAGAGCTCTTAACACCCCTTCATGTTTGAGTATTTCTTCTGCAGACGGCCACATCTTTCTCTCTTCTTTTTTTAACTTGTGATGTTGTATTTTAACGGCACGAGGCTCTGATTGCAAAGATAACTGAAATGTTCATTTAAATGGCCATTTCCATTTCGATAATTAAAGCAAACACCACCTAAAGGACCTCTTGAAGCAATCCCATAACATCCACAAGTGTTTCTTAAATATGTGTAATATATGCACTGAAGTTTGTTATAAATGAGGTTTTCTTTGCTAAGTGTCCCGGTCTATTTTTGTATGTCAGAGCACATGATTGACTGCACAGAAAAAGAAAACAACTTACTACGTGTGATGGTCAAGAGCATGGGTATTTATTCCAATTTGTCAATAAAAAGGTGCCTGAATGTGACTTTTATCTTGAACTTTTCCTGCAAATATGTAAATGTGTAAGTGCATAATTAGAGTCTAAGAGAAGTATAAACATCTTGAATTATTAAAACAGGTTCAGCTGCTGCAGCTACATTCATCAAAAGTCTGTTACTACAGATGAAAAAGGTTTGTTTTCCTCTAATTTAGCATCTCTCAAATAAAAACACAAGTACGGCCAAAGGAAAGAGGATGCTCACTCTGTCTGAAACTTTTAACATGACAGAAATGAAGAATTTTACATTAAATATTGAACCAGCTGACTCCATCTCAGCAGTGAAGCAGAATCCTGCTAATTCAACATCACACCCACAATAATTTAAAACCTATCACTTCTTATTAAGTGTGCTATCTCTATATCTCTTATCTGAAAATGTCCCATTTACCTGGTAGTTTGTTGAAAAGCTGGCGTCAGATACGAGTTTATTTATGCATTAAATGTGGCGGGTCCAGCTCACAGCTGGGTGCAGCTCATGCTATCAAAAGCTGCCTTTTTGGTCTTTTTTCCTCCTTTTCAAATTCATTTTCACATCCACACTGTGTACACGGTGTGTGTGTGTGTGTGTGTGTGTGTGTGTGTGTGTGTGTGTGTGTGTGTGTGTGTGTGTGTGCATGCACTGGAAAAAAAACATTACTGTAAATGACCATCACGCGGTGTTTTCATTTGACCCCCAAAACAGAAACACTCAGTGAGGCTCACATTTGTCTTGTCAAAATATATGATTGGCCAATATTTCAAAACATCAGCTTCAAATGTCAATATGTACTGTAACACAAACCGTGAAGTGACTACATGTAGCTGCTGGACAACAGCCCACTTTGAGAAAGTGGTCAAGTGGGTGAAGGAGCATTTCCAAGTTTTCATTTTTAAGTCCAACATCAGATTCTTGCAAAACCAAGTCGCCCTGCGGTGATAATGAGATAACTTTCTTCTTAGGATTTAGCACCTTCAGCTCCTGAAAACGTGAAACTGGACATGCACACAAACCTAATCCGATGCTCAAAATATCCCGTCCTTAATAACCTTTGTAAAGTTAGTCGAAAGATCCAAAAATGTAGTCACGTTCAATAAACGCTGGCAAGAAAATGACCTCACGTCTGCTGCCTTATTAGATTGGAGCAGCGTGCAAAGAATCATGGTTTCCTCTGGTTTGACAGGGCGAGTTATGTCTCATAGGCACCAGATTCACCACCAAGCCTCATCAGCTCGTGGAGGACATTTAGGGCGCCACGGGGGCCTCTTGACCTAAGAGGAAGTTGGGAGAATAAAAGGTGACAAATTGGTTCGTAACTAAACAAAGATGTATGCAAACACTCGCTGAAACATAACTGATTATAAACATGCTTGTTGGCAAAGGTGAGAAACTGCCAGGAAATAATTCATTTTGCTTCTTTCTTTAATATTTATGCCAACCTTTGGACCTCTGCCACTCCAATTACAGGAAATGTAAGAGCAGTAGGTCTCCCTACACCAGCCTATGATGAATGGAGCACTATGTGGGGGGAAACCAGCACGCTCGTTTTAGAGATGCAAAAATTGACCAAAAGTCTTTTTATAAGGCAATAAATGAAAGGCGGTGAATTTGTGTCCTTTTTGGTGCACGGCAGCGAGAAGGGCTCGATTATGCGACGGGTCACGGAGCATGGAGGCAGCAAGCGCATGTGGTGAAAGGAGTCAAGGCACCTTGTGCGCTGTGGTTGGCAAAGGTGCCACTTCTGGTCCATCCCAAAGCCCCTCACCACACTATTCAATTCATGAGGCCAAAGCTCTTAGAGTCCCTCTTGGGATGAACGAGCACGTGCCTCCCTTCTCGTAATTAGAAGTTTCCCCCCCAGCCCAAATACTTATTTCTCTATCATCCATCACGGAGGTTGTTTCTCTACTTCTCGACTCGCCTGAATGTAAGTCGTACTTAACAAGTATGCCTTTATAAAATATCTCATGCTCCAACACCAACCTCTCCTCAGCTGATTTCAGTACAGTGGGCGTATTGAATGTAAATGGCAGCGTGCATGAAGACATCTTCACACGCAGTCACACAGGCAAACAGCACTCCAAAATAAAGTGAAACATGCCATCGATATCCTCCCTCGTCCGGCACCTTGTCTGTTTCCTTGCCCTCGGGAGTGAGGATAAGAATGTGGCCTGTCATTTCATCAGCCGATCACCTTGGTGGTCTCTGGCAAAGCTGCTGTCAAGGAATCCCCTGGTGAGCTGCTGACCTCCTCCTCGAGCCTCCCCACTCATCTGCTGGAAGTGAAACAAGCCGCGCTGCCTCGGCTGGTCCTGGCTGGTGAAACCTGAGCAGGTTGCTCACTTTGATGTGAGGCAGGCAGGAAGAAGTGCCTCGTGGTAAATTCATTATCATGGAAAAGACGTTTTTGTCACACTGCTGCTGGTGCAAAAAATCGATGAATTTATTCCAACTTGGGTCTCATTTTCACCATCACAGCAATTGTATAAGTGGCTGCAAGCAGTTAGCATATTTTTTATTGGTTTCTTTGTTTAATAAGTCAGTGGTTTCCTCTGTAAAGTATCATAAAAGATGCCCATCATTATTACTTATGCCACCAGCTGTTAATCAGCCGAACACCAACGATGTTTTATTGTTTTATTGGACTTTATATTGCTGCTGCTCAAATTCAGATCCTGGAAGTTGCATTGGAGATGAACAAACATGTCTCAAAGTACAAAAATAGTTAATAAACCTTTTATTACTTAATTTCATATTGAGCTTTCACAAAGAGGACTGACTCTGGGTCCTCTTTGTGTTCGACTGATTTAATCTGTAATCTTTAGGAATATAACTGTGTGTTCAGCAGGGTTTTAATAGTTTTGCAATTTTCATTAGTTTTTATTTTTATTTAGTTTTGACTTCAGATTTTCAATTTTATATCAGTTTTAATTAGTTTTTACCAATTGTTTGCTAGTTTAGTTTAGTTTTTATTTTTTTGAAAATCCTTAGTTTCAGTTTAGTTTTGATTAGTTTCAGTTATAGTTTTAGTTGTGTTTGCAATAATTAAGTGTAACAAAATCCCAGTTTCATCATATCAGTCATTCTGCTCATCCTTGGGTATGTTGCTATTCCAGCTACCATACTGCACCCTGGACAGGTCGCCTGTCTGTCGCAGGGCTAACACGCAGAGACAGACAACTCACATTCCCACCTATGGGTTCTTTAAATAAATAAATAAAGGCAGATGAACAACCATTGATACCAGGCAACTATAAAATGTATATCTTGGCCCCAATGAGACTATTAACTCTCGCAGCACCGGGTGTTCGTAATTTTGGTTCAAGTGAATTGATAAACTTTTTGAAGGTAATTGACTCACACAGTTGTGTAGATATCCCCGTCCTGTTGTCTCGGGATGCATCACACTGCCTTGCCTGGGGTTAGCTTCTGTTTTCTGGGGATGAGGGTTGAGTGTGCTCCCTTACCTTCTCAAGCTAAGCTAGGTTAGCCTTCTTGTGTGAGCTTTTCAAGTGCACTTTAAGGTTTGTGGGATTTTTTCCCTTTAGAAATGTCCCTCATAATTTGTCTGTTTCCACTACAAGACACTTGCTTCATCCAAAACACAGTCATATTCAAAGTAATCCCAAATTGGACTCTGGCTCCCGACTTTTCCTGACATGATTCTGCGCGTGGACGGAGCAGCGACACAGACGACTCGACTAACGTGCTGCCACCTGCTGGCATAATGAGACACAGCAAGAAAAAAATCTGGAAACTAAACTTCATTTTCACCCTTGACTCTTGTATGACACGCACACATCAATGAAAACTAAACACATTTTTACTATAAATTCAGTTAATTTTAGTTAGTTTTGTAAACACTCATTATAGTTTTAGTTAGTTTTCCTTTTTTTGTTTTTGTTTTTATTTTTATTTCCGTTAACGAAAATGTTTTTTCACTTCTAGTTTTTGTTATTTCGTTAGTTTTCGTTATTTCGTTAGTTTTCGTTAACGATAATAACCTTGGTGTTCCGTTGATTCAGGAGATACAGGTGATGTGCTGCATCATGACCTGTACACAACAGTATTTTACAGCATATAGATTCCTTAGATAGCGTTCATCTATGGCAGACTTGTACGTGGTGGGTTTTGGCACAGGTCAAACATTAGTTGGTGTATTTGCTGCAAGAGCAGTTTATTTCTTTTCTTAACAGGCTGCACAGAGCATCGTGTTTCAAGGCAGCATTCCTAGAAAAAGAAATGTTCAGGTAGCTATAACAATTTAAACTTTAATCCCATTTAGTGTTTATGTACTTTCTTATTGGCCTAGAAACTATGCGTGTGTGAGTGGTGTGTGTGTGTCAGAGAGAGCAGCCGAGGATCTGGCAGGTCACAAAGGCGGCTTTGTGAAGTAAGTTAATGAGTGTTTTGTGAATGTCTCTTGATGCTCTGCAGCTCTGCAACACCTCCGTAGCACATCAGTTCAAGTGTGTCTCTACAGTATGTGTGAATGGTGTTTGTAGGTATTTATATCTTCTTTTAAGCAGTGATTTATAATGTTTGTTCACTGTTTAACTTTCAGTGGTTTGGGGGTTGGTGGGTTCTTAAGTTGATTCTTTTTTCTTTTCTTTTTCACTATACAAGCCTGGGGTAAAACCCTATGGAAACAACACAGATTGAACCAAAGTGCACACAGTTCCTTTCATGCTGCACATCTCCTCTACTCCTGTGGTCAAGTACCTTGCAGTTATTATAGCTTATTTGTTCAAGTGGTGAGGAAATATTAAATATCACAAGTTCTCTGCTGAGACTGGGCAATAATTATCTACAGATGTCTGCCAGTTGGGCAAATTGCATTTGCACATTGGTGTGTGTATGTGCACGTGTGTTTGTGTGTGTGTGTCGTCTCGTGTGTGCGTGGTGGCATGCAGGACAGAGACTGAGGTGCATGAAAATGGAGAGGTTGTGTCATCATGAAGCTGATTGAAGGTTCCCAAAGCATCTGTGCTTATAAAAAGAGGAAGAGGAGGAATAAATGAGATGGAAAGTTTGGAGGATAGAGGCTCTGAGTGGCAGCCATTGGACGCCCCGGGTGACCAATAGTTGGACGTGCTGTGTAGGATCAGTGTGAAGTTAACAACTCAATTTTTTCCACTTTCCAGATTATCTTAACCTTTCCTGAGTAAGTCGGATGACTAATGTGAACCTCGTGTCAGACTGATGTGGATTCCTCACCTCTAGAAGAGAAAGACAAACGTTTCAGGATATTTGAAGACCAAATTATCATGAATACAGTGAGAAACCTGCTATTTTTGTGCTGGATTTTTGAGTTTTTCCATTTTGAATACAACTTTTGTCAAGTCTTAAACCTCACATAATTATGTAACATTGGGTACATGCTTTGTTTAACCACTTTTCAAAATATCAGAACCAGTGTATCTGCTGCTATATCCCACCACAAAAATCAATGCTCCATCACTAGAGCTGTAGTTATGATAAAAACATATAATTTTTGGATGACTGAGCAAGTTGTTGTTTCTTCTCCTCTAAAGAAAACTCCTTTGATGGACAACACAGACATAAAACATGTACTTCTGTCTGTTTTACCTTTTTCTATGGCCGCCTGAGCGGATTGCACTCAGTACAGAGCTTTTGAGTCCACCAGGCTCTCTGTTCTGTGTTGAAAGTAGGATTGCATCAATGTTTTTAAAGAACTGGCATCAAGCTGTCCAAAGTAGATGAGGAGGACACTCTGTTCCTACTGTACACAGAGTCAGTAGGAAGCCACTTCTCCATGCTCCATCACTGAACTTGTACCAGTTTCGTCATCCTGGGGAGCGTCTGAAGTCTTTCTGCTTTCCTGTTTGCTTGTGTCTGTAAGTGTAGATCTGGTTCCTCGCCTGTTCTGCTCACCTGCTATCCACTGATGGCGAGCTCTGTCAGAGACGCCCGCTATGTTCCTTCGTCTTGTTACTTTGAATCTTTGTTCATCCAGTAAAGCTTGTTAAAGTCTTACTACTGTTTTTGATTGTGTCTGCGTTTGGGTCCCACACACTGGACTCTGGGTCCTCCTGACACAGCGGCTGAAACGTTACTTCAGCTACTGCGAGGGCTGTTTCTGCTTGGTCTTTCAGTACCTCACAGCTGCCACAGAGTCCCACAAGCTAACAGAGTCTTTCTTCAACTTGATAGCTCCCTTTTTCTCTGGCATCCAGCATCTGGGTCCGGGTTTACCACCACAGCGGGCATCAGCCAACACATGGCCACAGCTCCACACAGCAGCTTAACAATGGAGGAACATGGTCCACTAAACTCTTTGGACCTTCACCCCTGAATGCTGCCTGTTTCACAAAGCACTGAACCCCTTCAGCCTCTGCTGTGAGTGGCAGGCCCACAGAGGACTGCCCAGCTGGGCACCGTGGGTTAGGCCTCATCACAAGCCGCACTCTGGCAAGCAACCCCACCCAGGCCTGGCTAAAGGTGGGGCCTTGGTAACCATTTCCCTGGCAGAGTGGCCACGCCCCCTGATTTCTCTTCTATCATAGGGGTTTTTCTGAATCGCTCTGTCACCCAGCACCAGTTTGCCTAGGGAGACCCTACCAAGATAACTTGTGGGATCATACGGGCGTGCAACCCCCCACAATAAGTCGGCACTTTATGGAGGCGGGCCCAAAGGCAAACAAATAATTTATTTCATTTAAACCTTTAATTGTTACCCCAAATTCAAATAGGTTCCTAATATCCAGTGAGGGGTTGACGTTTTCTTACACAGTGATTCACTGAGGGATAGATGGCTGGCTTGTCTGCATGGAGGTCAGAGGTCACCAGAGCTCAGAGAAATTAGCAGTGAATGACAGGAAGATCCCCCACATTTTCTCCACACGTTCCACCCAAAACACTGACCTCTCTTGTCCCTGGTGGGTGTTCGCCCACCACAGGCATTAGCCACTTAAAAAAGAAACTCTACACCAAAGAAGCACATGCGACCATGTGCCAAATTATATTAAGAGGTGACACTGGCCTAACATCTCTTTCTTGCACTCTTCTTTAATCTCTTTAAGACTCATATATGGATTGTTGTGCCTGCTGATCCTGCCTAACTCGATTAGAAGTTCAAAGATGGACAAATTGACACCAGACCAGTGTCCTTGTTAGCACAGATGTGACGTCGTCAGTTTCTGTTCAGAGCAGAGCTGCTCAATGCTTCAACTTCAGTTCAAGTCTGAGTTTCAACATGTATTTCTGCACACTCACACTTGGTTTTTGCTGGTCACCCTCACTAAGGTAGTGCCACAAAAGTCAGGTTTGGTATGTGCCACACTTTGGTACTTGGTGCCTGTGGTGAGTCTACAACCATGTCAGTTTTCACAACCATTTCAATAATATATCAGCACAGATAGCTCCCAGATTTTTTTTTTTTATTAATCCTTTATTTATCCAGGTAAAAAATCTCATTGAGATTAAAAATCTCATTTCCAAGAGAGACCTCTGGAGATTACAGAGAAGAAAATCTTGGAACAGCTGAAAATGTGACACCTCACGGAGAAAACTAACCCTAAGAACTCCAGCTGCTTCCAACTTTGACCATTTCAGCTCCATTAACAGGAGAGATGTGGAGGCTTTCGAGTGGAGACCGTCCTCCAGAAGACTGCAGCGAGTGAGCTGTGTCTCAAGTGTCAACAAAAATGGTTGCTTCCTTTTAAATAGAGTAAATACCCATATAGGGGGAATGGGTTTATTTTACAGAATAATAAAATAAAGTCGACATTTCTTAACAAGTACAGAAAATATGAAGAAGAAGTGTTGACAGATTAGAAGCTCTCAAAATTAATTATGTTCATAAACTTAGTTTCCTTTCCTTTCTCTCTACTGATGCTAAAAATGTACGTCTGTGAAATCAGCAAAGAGCTGCTACAAGACGCACAGAATGCTTTTGTCTTTTTGCTGCTCATCTCTTTGCCTGTGTAGATGCAACACAAAGCACGCTGTGTTGAACTGCTGCCTGTCCTCTGAGAGCAAGCCTTGCTTTCTTAGCTGGAGAACATAAGTGCTGACCCCAAGACAGAACTCTTTCTCCCCTACTGTGAGTGACAGCCCAGCTTGAAATGTGGACACAGGACCTTGTTGCCCCCGATGGGAGGTAAGGGGCACGCTCCCTCGCAACACTGCAGTCTGGGTGGGCTCAATCACAGAGGACATCTTCCACTAGTGGTACAGTAAATGCAAACATCTCAAAAGTGAATCAGTATATTATGTTACAGTGACAGCGCCTACTATTCAGTCTGCAGGTTTTGTTTATGGAAAAAAAAGAAATCTAACATACTCTCTTTAAGATCGGCCGATTGAGTTTCTTGTTTCTTTGCTCTGCAGATTAAACCAGGTTTGTAAAACAAGAACATTAAATAATCAAGCGTCGATTTTGGCTGTTGAAGAGGGGCTCTGACACCATGTGACACTCAGACTCAGCCAATGCCTGGCTTTTTAAAACAAGCTGACTCTCCGGCCAAAATCATTAGTAAAGTAATCCATCAGCCTAACCCTGACTCACTGACCCAAACCACACTGTCAGCCAATACAGATGGAGCCATTCACCGTTCACAGAGTAACACCGACCTTATCTGTCAGCATCAGGAGAGGATGAACATGCAGATAGTGAAAATGAGTGATAGCTGATACAGCCTCATATCTGAATTTGCCCTAACAAAGAGCATAGCTCTGTGAGATTAAAGCTATACTGGACTGACAACATGCTACAGACTCTCGAACCCTTTCTTCTGCTTCTCTTCTGGACATTGGGCCACTCGAGGAAACAGCGGTTACACTAAACCTGGTTTTCTTTGGAGACTCGCTACACACCAACCACTTATTACACCAGGTGCCAGTCATGGCTGATGTTTTTGTAGAAAAGTTTGGTGAAATGTCAGTCTTCTTCAGTCCCCCTCCTTTCAGTGGATACATGCTCAAACCCGCCACTTTGTTAGCCTTGAACCTCACAGGTCTCCTGAATGTGTGTGATTCACTGAATAAGTCAGCCAGCGTGATACGTTCACAGTCCAGGTCAGTTCTGCCAACATATGACATGGAAAAGCTTTTATAATATGAATTTAATGGCGTCTTTGATGAAAGTATTGTTGGCTAAAAATGGAGGACATAATGTATAAGATTTAATGATGGAAATAAGTTGTTTTATAACCCAACAAGCTGCAGACTGTAGGTATTTAAAGTGGGAGGAAAAACTCTGCATCTCGCCAAGTATGAAGCTGTGTGGTGTACAAACAAATAAGCCCAAACAAGTCCAAATAAAGCAAAGTACTTTGGCTCCATTTATATAACTGGGCCTCTTACAGTTGGACTGGCCGCCTCTCTTTGACTTCCTTTGATGCGTCCAGCTCTGTGGTGCAGTCAGATCCCATCAGACAGGCAGACATAACGTGGATACAGTGCACCTGAGCTGCTCGAGCCACCACAGAGCAAGTGGGGAGATGTACTGGTATGCAGGAAAAACCAGCTCTATTTCAAGCCCTTCGAAATTGCTGAGAGGGTTTCCTTGTAATCCCATCCGTCATATTTACTCCCTCCCAAAAAACATTTGCCAGGGCTCTGCGCCCACCCCCTCTCCAAACAAGCTCTCTGGATCTGAATCAAACAGGTCAATAAAAAGAGGAAAAAAGGGCCTCACCTTGCTGATCGGTGCTCACAGATCAACAGAGGGCAAGTACTCCCTCACTAAACACGTGATGTTGCTTTGCAGATTTTGGCAAATGGCTTTGTTCGGAGCAGGAGGCCTGCCTCTGCATCCTCCGGGTCCAGCCAGCTCAGCAGCCCGTCAGCCAGTCAGACTCTTAAAGAGGTATTTAAATGTGTGCCTGCAGCAATGCGCTCACTCAATGACCTCTTTATTTGTTAAAATAGATTATTTTAAATAAATTACAGAGCACTTTCACTGAATAAACAGAGACTTTGGGGCTGCGGCATGCATTACATACTTACCGCAGCCACAGAGATCCTAAATGACTAGTGAGCTGTGTAATCGCCTTTGATTTCACTGATAGGACTCTGATTCTTTGGGTGAAAGAGATGGAGCCATTGAGGAATCTGAAAGGCAACACCAGTAAATGGAGGAAAGGGGGGGCGAGGTCTCATGTGGGGAATATGAACTTATGATGTTTCTAACCCGCCATGTCGACGGAGGAGTCCATTAGAAGAACAGAGGGGAGCTTGAGGGAGTCCTGTCATTTCTTCCCTCGCAGCCTGAGAGGTTTAACACGCCTCCAGCGTGCGCCTGGGCCACGCAGGCGACGCCACCCTCAGCGACGGGAAAAAACTGAGACCTCACTTTCTCTTCCTCTCTTAACCTTTTGCTTCTTTTGTTCTGACCAGTCATTTAATCACATCCGAGATTAAAGCTGCTCCGGGTGGTTGAGGGAGTTCGCCGTCACCACATCGGCCACAGAAATTCATCATAGGAAGAAAAGCATTTTATGTAATTCGAGGCCAGTCCCAATGTGCCGCTCCTTGGTTTTCCAATTAGTTAATTTCCCCACGTGTTCCTGGTATGCAGCCTGTTCCTAAAAAGTGTTATGCAGAAGGTGAGAAATGCACGCACTCACTCTGTTCTGCGTCTGCTTGCAGCTAATTTGCAGTGGCAGGGCCTAGTTATGCCTGGATTACTGTTGCCCAGAGAGAAGTCCAGAATAATAGAATGACAGGGGAACTGCTGGCAGACCAAAGAAGAGAAACCATGAAGAAATTAGGTTTGATTAACCTTACGAGTGCTTGTTTCAATTCTCACTGGTCTATTTATTTTTGAACATGTGGTCAGCATTCCTTCAGCTGCACATTTCCCGGCATGTCTATTACATCTAATCTATAAGTGGCTCAAAAAAATGAAAAGTGCCGCATGCATGTGTAAATACGTCATGCATGCAATTTTGAAAATTGACATTTGAAAAGGTAATATGGCCCTGACTGTTATTCCTCAGTGGTGCACAGATTAATATTAGTATAAAGTCAACAGAGAAACATCTTTCCTCTTACATGTAATGCAATATGTCTTTGTGTTACAGGATGTATTATTTATTGGTCATAAATACACCTGCAACCTATAAGAGTCATTTTTGATTAGTCTGTTTTCTTCACCACTGCTTGGAAGTTAAACAAAACAGCTAAAATGATGATTTCTCACAGATTCTTATTAACACACGAAATGCTTTTTTCATCTGACTACCAAAAACCCTCAACTGAGCCTTATTTAAGTCCCTGAGGACCTGTGTTTCTCACGTGTTTGTAAAGTACATCACTAAAGTCAGTCGACCATTTCTTTTGCAGGTTTTTCAACCATCAAATCATCAAAACAAAGCAGCTGTTTTTAGAAACTTGATGCTCCAGTTCAAATTTATTTTTCTTCATGTAGTGTTTTCATTTTATGAAACTATGTGAAAATTTGCTGTAAAATTTTACATTTTCATTTTGTTTTATCTTTGTTTTTGTTTTGTTTTGTTTTTTTAGTTTGCCATTTTGCTTTGGAGAGGCAAACATCTAAATGCTCTGTTGGAGTTTTTTGTTTGTTTGTTTTTCTTGCAAACACAAAAATGCTTAAACCACAGACACAGAATGATGAGACCGGACTCACCTGGGCACTGTTGCCCGATCCATTTTTAAGGAATGCCGATTATCCCACAGAGCTATGCTCCGATGCTCCAACCATATAAGTGGAAGCCTCCAGATTATGGAGAGCACTTTACTTTGAAACATTTCTTTCTACTGAGTCGACTGAGGAGGCAAAGACAGGCTTGATTAAGTAGAATTCCACTCCTGTGGTTTCAGTACTCTCCCGGGATCATTACACATTTACTGTTTTATGATGCCACTGATAAATTTGCTATGAGATCCCCAATACAAGCTGCCACCTGAAGCAACTGTAGACAGTTAAACAGGAGCACATGTGAGCTTACAGCATGATCAGGTTACAGTTTATGAGGCTCTTGTGGCATCAGACACAAACAGACCTTTCTCTCTATTTTCACAACAATTTTGCAAACGAATGAATTAAATCACTCAGATAATTTCCACATATCTCCAAGCTCATCTTACTGTCCTGCTATAGGTCGGTCCCCACTGGACTAACCAACCAGTATTTTCAGACCTAATCTTACATATTCTAGATTATTATGAGGAAAGGTTTAAACATCTTTAAAATCAAACTAGAAAAGAAAAAATCGTATTTCCACCATGATGGCTCCTGAGGTCCCTGGAGCCAAGAATGTTAGTACCTTTTTCTTCTTCTTTTTTGTTGAGTGTGCATGTGCGATTATATAATTAGAAGGAAAACTTAATTCATAAGCCATTAAGTGTTATGAATGGCAATTTCTGTGACCCTCTCAGTGGCTCTCTAAGGCCACTCTGAATGCAGCGCACAGAGCCAGCTCAGTTCTGTCTTTCTGGCAGCTATAATTGAGCCTAATAGCTGCAGCACAGACACAGGGAACCTCTTTGACACCTAGACCAAATTTTCTAATGAAACGATCAAATAAGCATCATCGAGCCACAGCATATCAAAGACGCCGGCAGCTGGCAGCATGTCATAGTCTGACATTTGGGCTTTTTAAGCACTGCCAGGCCTGTTTCACTCCATGTCCTCTGGCCTTGTATTAACACTAATAATAGGGAAAGGTCCACAAGGAGAAGAGATGCAGTGATGAATGGAGAAGGCTTTCGCCAGCTGCTGAGGACGAGACGTTGGCTGGTTGCTTCTCTAATGGCGTCTGACAAGACACAGGGCTGACGCCTGAGAGCGTGTGTGTTCCTGTTCTTTCTTTAATTGTATTTTGACATATCTGGAATATAAAGTGTATTTTGAGCATTTAGAGCATAGTTTAGGTGTTTTTCAGGCAAAAATGACAAAAATAGTAGTTTTTGGACTGATGAACAGACAAACTTTTTGATTTAGGATATTGTGATGGACACACATCCCCATACTACCCTGTTGGTGCGGTTTGAAAGGTCAGGACTTATTTTCTCTTTTCTTGTGAAATTGTATTATTGAAAGAAAACTTTTTTTCTTGTCCTCACTGTCAAACGATCTCATGAAAACATTGCAGCCAATAACATGTTAACCCATCAGTTTTACTTCCCCATCGTCTGTGTCAGTCTGCCTGAAGCTTTGTTTTCTTTGAAAACTGCTCACTAATATATACTTTAACTTCCAAATGAAGCTGGGAAATGTAGTTGAAAGCAAGCATTTCTCAAAAATGAGTAAAACCTGTATTTGTACTGGACGTTTGTCAACTGTGGAGTAATACAGATGTGTAGCCCTGTGGCTCATTTGTGTTTTCCCCTGTAGGACAAGGCTGAATGCTTACAGCACACGGGAATAAAGTATGTCAAACTCTTCATATTTGTATAAATTAATTACTATGTTTGAGGGGTTTTTGTTGACAATGAGAAACAGACTAGAAAGATTTATGATTTCACCCTATGTAAGCTTCAGTTTGCCCTCGTTTAAATGTATTCAGTGACACTGAGTCTAACACTTTGTTGTTTTCTGACAAATGATCGCGCAGCAAAGAACTGGTAAAAGAACTATTAGGTTCAGTCCTATTTTATTGGTAGAGCTGTGTATTTCTATCAAGGGAAATAAAAATGTGATATTATTAAATGAAACAGCTTAAATAGTCACATGCAGACACTTCATCTAAATGCATTTAAAATACAGACAGACAGAACTGGGATTCAAAATTGGACAATAATAGCAAAAAGCAAAGAAATGTGCACTTTTTCAAGCCAGAAGCAGCCAAACGTTTTGTTGGCGCTCCTCTTCCTTAGTTTGACGCCGCAGCCCTGGCTGGAGTGTTTAGACCTTCTCGGGAACCCCCGGTGGAGCCATGCATGTCGTCAGCCCGCCGCCTGCTTATTTTTCATGCTTCTATTGGGACTGAACACGTGCAGACCGGTGCCCACTTTTTCCCTGCACTTGTTTGGTTATATTTGACGTTCTTCGAGATAAGAACCAGATTTTAACTCACGAGCTCCGAGCGGCGTCTGGGTGAGAGGACGCTGGCAGAGAGCACGGCTGAGCAGTGTCCTACGGGAGGACGGCTGCGTAGTCTGCTCTATCTCCGCGAACTTGCCCCGATTATGTTACCTTTCAAGTGCTTTGTCACAGGACACAGAGTGAGCTATTCTGGTTTTCTTCTCCTGAGGGCCAGCTCACACAGCCTCAGTGTGGAAGAGCCTTAGTTTAAAGAGTGCATGCAGAAAACGAGTCCAGTTGGCCACGTACTGTTTATGGAATAGATTTTCATTATGCCATTATTCTATCTCTCTTTTGTTTTGTTAAGAACCCAAAGTGCAGCTGTGGAGGCTCCTCTTGGTGCAGATAGACAGACAAGCCAGAAAAAGGAGAACTGGCCCCAGAAAACAAAAGGGTGTTCTGCATTCGATTTTGAGAGAGTAGTTTTGTGTGCAACTCTCAAACATAAATGTTAAGGTGGCATCTTTAGTAATTAATTTATCTCAAACAAAATTCATGTATTTGTATCTTTATTTTTGGATTTTTTTCACATGAACACCAAGAGTATTTCCACTGTCCTCACACTGTCAGCACATAATGAGTTGTGTTGCTGTGTGTTTTCAGTTTTTTCATCACATTAAAGATGAATCTACAGTGCAATGTTAGATAATGTGATATTCTGTCTCCAAACGTTTAACAGTAGAAGGAATCTAATCCATCAGTTAGCATAACCGTTGAATGCACCACATGATCTATGAGCACAGATTAGCCTCCAGTGACGACTGCATTGTTTATATTTGATACAAACTGCATTGGATATTTCTTTGTACATATTTGCACGTTAGCAATAATATGGAATATTTAGATGCTGCAGGTTTTTTTAGGTTGCAGTCCAATAAAGAAAAATGTTATTAATAACACTTTCAAAGTGATTGGATTGGATACCAGCAGTACAACAGGTGGTTTTCACCTCTAAGCAGAAATGAATTATTGTCGGCCAGGATTATAGGGCTGGTCAAAGTCCAAAGACTAATTAAGCACATTTGTGCTGACAAATCTGCTTAAAAGCTGTTATTATTATATTATTATAATATCTTTCAACCAGTATAAGTATTTTTGTTGGTCCAAAAAAACATGTGTTAGTAATGGTCACAAAATACCTGTGTTGTCTGTATATTTTTTAGATTCGTGCACAGTTTCACCTTGTGGACGCCAAGCATAGATGTTGCTGGTTAAAATGTAATCAGTGAATCAATGAATGTCATACTTTTAAAAAAACTTCCAGTTTAGAGCCTTTCATTAAAGAGTTTTCGTGTTACGCTGCTGTGTTTTCTTGGAGACAGCTTCAAGAAAATAGTGAGCACATGGGAAACATGCATAGAAGGGTCCTGCCTGGGTTGAACCCAGTACCCACTTCCTGTCATGTGATAGTGCTAGCTATTGAAGCACTGATAATAATTAGTGCCTCGGCATGCATGTTGTTAGTCACACAATTTGCATGCGATAACTCAGTATGTGAGGCCAGTTGTGCTTGTGTAGATGTACTTTGTTACTTTTCACCGCTGCTACTAAAACACGACATGCAGACAAAGCCATGACAGACTAAGCACCGAACTGCTGTTAAAGAGCAAACTGTTGTCACAGGCTGTGAAATCTGTTGATTAAAGCAATCAGTGTTGAAATTTTGGTTTATATTTGAAAGCCTGCAGGCTGGTGAAAACTTTGAAGGTGCAGCTGTTCACACCAAAGCTACCCATATTCTCTGAAAGCAGAACGTACATGCGAGTGCCATATAAACCTCGTTGTTTAGCGTCAGTGAAGGACCGGCTTTGTCTAAAAACAACAAACAATGCTCTGTGTCCATCTTTCATCAATCTCCTTATCGCCATTATTTGTCTTGACTCCTGTCCCTCCAAAGTTGGAGAGGATAGCTGTTTTATTCTTCTCTGTTTGGACAAGACCTCCCCTCTGAAGCCCCCCTGATTTGCCAAAGGCTCTGCACAATTAGAGTTCAAACATTTCTTTAACAGGTAGGGATTTTTCCAACCCTTCACTCAGCCGCTGCTCCTGACTTTTCTTGCCTTAGGGTATCGGCTTGTCATCTTGCAGCAGTGGATGCTAAAGCCAACTCAAAAGGGAAATAACTTCTATATTTGACATTGACAGAAGTCTTCTATCTTCTCTTTTTTTCCCCACGCTCTTTCTTCTCTCTCTCCTTAACCATCTGGCGCAGCTGCCGAGGGAGGGCTCAGCGCTGACCCCGTTGTCAAGGACACAGATGGGAATTAGGAAAAGTGGACTTGTTTCAAACAATTATAGAAATTACTTTAATATCTTAAAACAAAAAGACGGAGGAATATATTTATTTGAGATGTTGACTGTCAGCTTAAATTTCCACTCCAGTGTTTGAGTGTGTGTGTGTTTTTGTGTGACAGACAAACCCCACTAAAGGGGGTGTGGAGCGTGCGTCCACCAGGTGTGTTTTGTATTGCACTTAATCTTTCTGTTTGGTCGTACCTTTTAAAAACCGGCTCTAACATAAGCACCTGCCTGAGGAGCGGGTCACGACCTCCTGCCTCCAGCCCTGAAATGAACACCGACTAATAGAGACGCGTCAGTTTAATTGTAGTTGAATGTTACATGGCACTCTGAACTCAGGATGGTCTTTTTCCCCGTAAGCGTGCAGGATTTAGGCAGACGCTCCAATGACAACTTAATTTCATCACGAGAAGCAGCGGTGAGTGTTTTCGTTCGACCCTCTCCCTCCAAATACGGTACTCATTAATGATAATTGGTTAAAAAAGGTGACACATGTCTGACTCTTGTTTATCTTACATTTTAGATAATTTGAGCCACACTTTTTTTTTCCACAAGGACAAATTAAAATTGGAAAAACTAAACACAACGTCTTCTTTTAACGCAAAAAATAACCAGAACTTTGTCGTGCTCACATGACTGCGGGTTGTTTTTCACTCTCAGAGAAGCTAGTTTCTCAATTTTGATCAATAAACTAAATAATTTGTTTATTGTTACTTCTTATGGAAGAACAAGGTAAAGTTCAACCCCACACTGTTCTACACCTTAGAGCTAAATGTATTTAAAGTACACAAACACTTCCTACGGTAACATATGAATGATGCCTGCCTGCATCTCAATGTTATATACGTCTTTTAGTGTTAATGCACATGCAGAAATACTGACCACCAAAGATAATCATCCAGGTTTAGAGAACTACAACATCCACATTAGGACGGTAACGGCGTCAGAGTTGGTTTAGCTCCTCTAATCACTTGATTCGTTTAAAATATTGTCATTTGCACTCAAATATGTCCCAACACCAATACTGCATGTTAAAAAATAGCATCCTCATCACACTAATGCCATAACCAGGTGCTGCCAAATCACACATTGTTTGTATGTGGCTTGACAAAACTGAATTAATGGACACCTTGGGAATAAGAACAAATTACACATTTATGAGTCTTAACATTTCAGAAGTTTCACAAACCCAAACAACCTGGTCATCAACAGTTTGGCATCTCGTCCTCAGAGAGCAGAGCAAACGGTTCCCATGTATGAACTTTGTAAAGGTTAAGAACCATGCTTCTCCCCTAAACACAAAACAGTAAAACCGTTAGTAAAATCCATGTCTCATATATTATCAATAGCATTAAGCGTTGTAGTGCACAGGTAAATATTTGCATACACCCAAATGAGCCTGGTTATGTTGGAGGTTTCTTCCTGTTAAAAGGGAGTTTTTCCTTCCCACTGTCACCACATGCTTGCAGAAAATGTTTTCCTCTATTATTCTTTGGTCTTTACATTAATTAACTGTTATTTGGTGCTATATAAATAACCCTGATTTGACTTTAATCAAATTCGGGGATCTTGCAAGGATCTTTAGTGTCCCACGCCTTTACTCAGCTGTGTGCCGCAAAAATGCAGCAAAACACAGTAAAAGTTTTACAACTATTGATTTACTGTGGAAATATTTAGCAGTGTCCAAAACCCATTTCCCCAAGTATTTAATATTTGATCTTTTCAGTATAAAAGCTGAAGACTGATTTATTTGAAGCTGCTTTAAAGCTCAAACACTTTAAGAGGTTTTTAGTTTTTTACATTTTTTTATTTATCATGTGTTTACAATTCCTGCAGCATTATTTTATTATACATTACTGCATTATATCATGTATTAAATTCCACTTTTTGTTCCTCACGAGTCACAATTCAATGTAAATCTAACGATCATAGAGACAAGCATTAAATGTGTGAGTTCAACAGTGTGACAGTGGATACGTTTACAATGTGTGTCTGTGCGCTCAGTGAGGTGAGAAACAGCCAGGGGGCGCTGTGTTTACAGAGGAGAAGCTACAGTGTGTGTGTGTGTGTGTGTGTGTGTGTGTGTGTGTGTGTGTGTGTGTGTGTGGTTGCATTACTGACGTTGTGGAGACCTAGATTTCTCTACACAGTCACACGAGGGCCGATCTCCTTTTTTGTCTTTTTTCTCCCCATAATATAAATCATTATTTTATTATGAAGACTTGGTTGTGGTCAGAAAAGGGTTGGAAAGTGATGGTTATGGTTTTGATTTAAATAAGTCACCAAGAAAATTATGTCTTCTGAACTGCTGGGAACATCTGTGTGTGTAAAGAGATGACTGCCTCTGACAGTTTCCCAGACTAAATGCTCTCATTCTCGTTCTTTCTATTCTCATTAAATGTAATTTCAATGAGAAAAAAAATGCTCATACGCTCCTCTGTGTGATTTCAAAGCCAAAGTCACGGCACGATCGCAGTGGAGGGCAAACCTAGGATTGAACTTGTCTAATGTTTCCAAAACGGCGAACTGTGAAAGGCCCCATAATTGATCCTCTGGACCCCAGAGGGCACAACTCCTGTCAGATCAGCCGCAGACAAGAACTGCCAGCCACGCACTGAAGGCAATATCGGCTAATTAGTCCGTTTAAACATTTCCTGGTTTGAAGAACTTAAAGACTTGGGGCAACAATCACACGAACAATAGCCACTCAGTAAACCCCAGCTGAGACGGTGAGTAGCATGTAGAGAAATATTACCAGAGCAGCGAATTAGACCTGCGACACAAAGGTGAAAGGATTTCTAATCAGATGAATGAGTCGAATGAAACAACTGACACCGAAAGAAACAGAGCTGATCAAGCGTTTAATCACCAAATTTGTTTAAGGCAAAGATCCCAAAGATCCAGGTTTTGCTCCTCGGAGAAAAATGCAATCTAAAGCTGGACAGCAGGCTGCTCAGACGTCTGCTTCACAACTGGATCCCGATGAGGAAGGATGGGTGGATTTTTATAAAACGTTTTCTTATTCTGAGACATCCAAGAGTCATTTCTGGAACAGTCGTACCTGCTTTGATGATATATCGATTAAAATGTTTGGGTATTTTTACTCCAACATGTTTCATTTTCCTGAAGTTAGCGGGGTCTGAGCCTAACCCGTGTGATGTTACTGTGCTACAGAATAATTGGAGGTTTTTATAATTTCTGTCCCCAAACATGTAAAATGCACATGCAATAATGTTCCTTACTTTAAGAGTGCTTGTAGAAAGTTAGCCGGATTATATGAATCACAAACAGTTATGGGATTATTTTCACGTACAGTGTCCCACGATGAAAAGCTGCCAGTCTGCAGCCAAAGCATCCTAATAAACACTGATGGGCCACATGAAGCTGTTTGCACACATTATTTGACCTGGTGGAGCCTTTAAAGTGTTTTAATTAGTGGGGAAAATCTGACCCTACCGGTTAGTTGAGCTGATTAGTTGCACCAAGCACACAATTGAAATCTATACACGGATTTTGTATAAAGCTATTCCTAATTTATGTTTACATTGAGCTCAACTTTAGAAGGCAGCCCAACATTTTTCTTGGTGCTTAATCTCCGTGCTAGTCTGCACACTCCCACACTCGCTGCTGTCGTCTAAAGTGTTGCCTTCTCACTTCAACAGTGTGCGTTTCCACGCTGAGCCCACAGGACAATGGACGTCGTGAATAGATATGAATAAATAATAGGCAGCTGAATGCCGGCTCCACACAATGCTCGCCTCACTGAGGAGGAGAAGGACCCTCCCTCAGCCGTCTGTTACAGATCATCATTAGCACTGTGCAGCCTTGTCCCTCGGCTTAGAGAGACTCACGCAGCACTAAAGCAAATAAGCCTTTTCATCGGCCAGATTCCCAGTTATTACGTCCCAGCACTGGATGTTGTACGATCAGCGTCACACTGTGGTAATCACTGCTCTAATTAAAAAGTCCCAGACTGTTTGCTCAGATGACTGCATGTCACTGATGCTGCAGATTAGTGCAGCGGTGCCACATTTAACATTTGTATGAAATGTAATGTGAGGAATTCGTTATTTAAGCTCATTCTTCTCAAAGTGCAGAGAAATAACCTTTTTGCATTATTTAGTAAGATTTTTTTTTTTATTTGCCATTTTGGCGTCATCGGTCTTTTAAGAAGCAAATAAAATGCAGTTAAAGGTCCACACAAGTATTATTACAATAGCTGAGTGTTTATATGTACCACCGTGATATTTATGTATCACATATATATTATTATAGACTTCTCAGTAATTAATTTACAAATTCCAGATATTTCCGTTTAAATATTATTTAGACTTTTAATTTTAGAATGTTTCTGCAAAACACATTTTTAATACTACTACTACTACTACTAATAATAATAATAATAATAATGATAATAATAATAATAATAATAATGATAATAATAATAATAATAATAATAATAATAATAATAATAATAATAATGATGATGATAATAATGATAATAATAATAATAATAATAATAATAATAATAATAATAATAATACATCTACCAAAACATAATGTGAAGGATTTTTTTTACCCAGTATAATGTAAGTAGGAACGGACAAATAAACACTTTGAAGGTTTCATGTTTAGTTGTTATTCAACGTCATAAACTAAAACGTAAAAAGTAACAAACATGGATTATTGTAGAAATGTTTGGGGGGGGTTTTGAACAATTTGTGATTTTTAAAATTCATTTTTGCTTTAAAAAATCTCCATTACACTGGGTCACTTTTAAATATAAACGATTCACTTCAGGGATGATAAATAAATAGGAGATGGTTGAGGTGGAGCTAATTTTAGTTAGGGGTCACCTTCAGGGTCGTCGTCCCGAGAAGCTCATCTGATCTAATATTTGACTTATCTTCTAGTTGTTTTGGTCACAAATGTAAAATCTGTATCATCATTAGATAAATGAAGGAAAGTCTGAATATTTCATTTTACAACATTTAGCAGTATAATAACTGTCTAGTATAATAATGGAAATTGTGAGTAATTTGTACATAAGTAAACTTTGCAAGACAATTTTATATCTAGTGCTTAAACAGCCTGATAACTGCTCAGGTTTCTACACTTTAATACATAACCCTTTCACACCAGCTCCAGACTCTTATGAGTACATGCACATGTACATGCACATCTTTCAGCATATCAGCCAGGTCTCCTCTGACCTGCATCCTGTTTGAGTAATCTTGCACTAAAGCTAACCGCTTTGTGTTCCCACCTGGCCACAAGTTATCAGGTCGCCAGGTAAGCATTTAACAAGACCTCCATTGGCTTGTCTGCTCCACTTAACACCTGACATACCCTTCCATTCTGACCTCTGACCCCGGACTGACAACATGGGAGACGTCTTTCGGATACTTTCCTTACTCGCCGTGCTCTTCTTTTCTTCTCGGCCCCTCAGTGAGTGCTGTAGAGTGAGACGAGGTGAAAGGTATCCTGAGAGGGGGGCTGCACAGGTGTTCATGCCTGCACCTCTCAAGTTCAAAAGCCATTGAGTCCTTAGCAACCAGGTAACACTCAAACAATGTGTGCCCACCCCCACCCTGAGGCGACAGTGTCTTTACTGTCACAGCATAGGGTTGTAAGGAGCTGGACACTAAAAATATACATATGGACCCAACAGCAGCACCCCTACATGACATCCTCTATTACTCAGTCACACTGAAGTGACAGAAACACAGTCAGACATAAACATTTGTGAAGGTTGAAAATAAAAACACAGGCTGGTGCTTATCTAACAAACTCCGCCTGTGTGGTGTCACCTTCTTCTCTCCCCAGCATGTCCAGTATTTCCCTGCTCCTGCTGGTTTATAGGTTTAAAATGGGAGTGGGTCCAAGCATTACTAGTAACATTAGTGTCAGTAATTTAATGCGCAGGTGTGAATGGATTCTCAAACAAGCCGGGGAGGCCCCCGGGGAGGCCCCCGGCGAGGCATGCGCAGGACCGCCAGGGCCAGCGGCAGGTTTAAATAAATACGCTGCTGAGCAGACGTGTCGGCAGCCGGGGCTCGATACGGCTGCTGCTGTTTGTGTTGTGGCTTCGAGGGTCGCTGAGGAGAACGCAGCGGGACCCTGCTGTGTTTCCTGGGAGATGAGGAGGGAAAAGGGGCCGAGCGGCACCTGAAGACGCGCTATATGTGGCAGACTTTTTTTATTGTTTACTGTAAGGTTCATTAGTGTTGACTGCAGCTTCTTGTCTTTAAAGAAAGTCGTTGTACTCTTTTGTTCACATGTGCCATCTTTGTCAAAAACAACCTCAGAGCTCCATCAGTTAAATTATGGCGACCTGATTATGAAAAACCTGTGATGTGTTTTGTTTGTAGTGTTTTAATTGTATAAGAATTATTTTATTGTTATTATTATTATATTGTTTTGTGGCACATTCACTGACTCAGGTTATAATTATCAATTCATTTAAGCTTAAGTTAAGGGACTGCATTAAATCCCCAGAGGTTATATCCAGTGTTGGGGTCATTCCTCTATAAAAGTAATGTATTACTTTACTTTAATACTCCCTATAGAAAGTAATCTGTTACACTACTCATCACATGACCTTTCCATTATTCCGTAACATGGCCTGAAATGCATCATCGCATAATTATCAGTTAGTAGGCTACAGTCCCGTACACTGGCACAAATCTATACCTGGAGGATATAAATATGACAACACAAAGCAAAGATGACAACAAGCCTGACTGGTCTTTGCTAAAGATCAGGCTCTGGCTGTTTGGCTGCGATCGGCATACTCAGCTTTAGGTTCATCTGGGTTCTTTGCTAGCCTTCTGTTAGCATGCTGTCTCTGCAGATGCTTCCAAAGAGCTGATGTTCTGTCAGCTGTAGGCTGCAGTGTAGCTACTTCTGTCCCACAGTTTTACCAACTATACCATTGCACTAATGTTGTTTTGTGCAATAGAAATAAATATAACATCCATACATGCATTCCTTAAAAGTTACAAACAGCTACATCATTTGTTTCCTCGTGTACACAAAATGAAATCAGCTGATTGTAAGAACTGAAAGAAAAGGGCCCTTTTGATGTAGAACGTTACAACCAACACTGGAGACTGATGTAGTTGTTTCTGTGTCTATATTTATCTAGTTTCACAACTGTAATAAAGAGAGAGTTTACATGTGTATTGTCCAAGCAGTTGTAAAGAGCAACACTGTAGATTTAAGGCAGTAACATGAACCATAAATCCAGTGCAAGCTTTTACGAACCAAAAGCAAAATATGAGTTTCTTAGTCTTGAGCTCATGGTTTCTGATTGAAATCAGAATGTCAGAAACATACTGAAAAACGTTTTTTTGAAAGAAAACAGGCTTAGTATCATTTGGGTGTTGGTACCAAACCTTGATATGATATCAGCAGTAACCAAACCAACAAAGACTTATATGCTCTCTCCTTCTTTTCTTACATTAACACATAACGTAAACATGTATGATTCATAAGCTTAAATTAAAGAACTGTCAGACATAATGTGTATATAATAAAGCTGAAATAAAACATGTTGGTGTGTGGCACTGTTCCTGATCTTCCTTTAAACAAATGCATTTGTGTCCTTGATGCCTTGGAGTTGATTAATAGCTTTAATAATCAACATATGATCCCACGCCTAACTTCCGTTTTGAACAATGGTAAATGATTCTTTTTAAGTAGTCTTAGCCTGTGATGGACTGGCAGCCTGTCCAGGGAGTAAGCCACCATTCACTGAGACAGGTGGGATAAACTCCACAACTCCAAGCTGAATTTAAGTTGAGAAAAAAACACGGTTACAGCCGCAATATTAATTTTCTGTCAATCATTGCAGCTCAAGTTAAGCTGTTATAGGAATCACCGTTCACTGTAGATCAACACTCATTATTTAACCAGTATGCTTGGATGACAGAGATGAGGAAATGACCCAGAAAACCCTAAAAGGTGGACGTGAAAAGTGAAATCACAGGCACAGAGAGGCGGTAAAAAACTGCTGCTGTCTGTAGGCAGCATGAGAGTCGATGAGGAGGCGCCCAGATGCCAGATGGGCCTGTTCGGGGATGGTTTATGGATTAAGGTCTGAGCAGAAAAGGGCAAAAAGAGGAGGATCGGTTTCAGAGTTTCTTTCCAACCTGCCAAAATTCCCTCGTGGACATCCTGACAGTCCTTACAAAAAAAGCTGGAGCTACTGATTCCTTCGGGCGTTCAGCCAGAAGTGGTATGAAGGGAGTGCACCTCTAAGTCCTGCAGTAAATCCCATGGATCCATGCTGAGCCACTGAGAGACACCTGTAGGATATATGATACAGTATATTTCATCTCAGCCTTTGAGCTCAGCTACATCGCCGTCACTGAGTATTAGGTTGGCTTTGACTCGGAGAAAGACGTTATCATCACTTTCTATGATGTTAGTGCTGCATAAAATCCTAAGATTGTGTATATAAACCAAACAAAACATTGAAACAGCCTTTCAAATGTTTCAGTTCTATCATGTTTATAACCAAATAAGTAATAAAAAAACAAGTTTAGCCTTTCTCTATTCCCAGTTTGATGTATTCCCAGTTTGATGTATTTCAGATACAATAATTACAAATGATAAGATCAGGTATGTAATTTGATCGTTGATTAAATAGAATCAAGTCGATTTAACATTTTCAATTTCTATTTAAGGCTTAAAATTGTTCTATTAGCTAATTATGACTAAAATGCTTCGATCTACTGTTTTTGTGTGCATCCATTTTCAAAGTAATTTACTTATTATTTAATTCAATTTTAGTTAACAACGTCCCACAAAATGCCTTTCCACAGCCTTTAAAGCAGAGCGAGAACTCGTTTCACTGAGCAGTGAGTTATGCACGCAGGAACAGGGAGTGATGGTGATATTGTTAGCACCATGTCAGAGGTCAGGGGTCCCCGAGGTGGGTGGTGGTTAAGCAGAGGGATTGAGATAACACCTGCAAGCTGGTGAAACAAATCTAGACGTTATTAACTAGAGATGTTGATATTTTATTATTCTGTAACATTAGTTAGCTGTATATCCACATACAGTTTATGGACGTTGCTTCCTAACTAAACCAACTAATGTGACTGTAGCTTTGGATGCTTTCTATCAAAAACAGCAGCCAAAGCTTTAAACGTGCCAATTCTGTGTTTGTGCTGATAGAGAGTAGTGATGCTCTATTTTTAAGATTACTTATTTATTTGAGGTTATAACGCAGAACTGCTCTTGTACTATATTAGTATAATCTGAGGGGTGTAATATGTGGAGAAACTGTACTCGCCTCCATTTAAACTGCCCATCACTCAGCCGTCCCGTTACGAAGGAGCTCACATGATATTGATGAGAAGGGCGCAGCGACCTTTGTTATTCTGACTTCATTGTGTTTCTCTCTGCTGTGAAACTCTCAGAGTGCAGAACCCTATCCTCCTCTCTATGAATAGCAGGGCAGCAGGAGGGGATAACAATAGCAGAGGGTTTGGGTGTTCCCTGTGTCACACACTCTGAGAGTCAAACCTTTGGTTCATCCCGAGTCCCTCATCAAATATTAACCCGCTGTCAGTCACCAGCACAGCCAGGCCTGTGAGGGTAACACTTTTCACAGCTGGTGGGTTGCTGCTGTTGGATCGGTTGTTGGCAAAGGCTGTAAACTCCGTGTTGGTTGGTGGTGTCACAACTGTAAATACATAGCATGAGAAAAAGGCAGCAGGAGTCACAAAGGTCTCAGATATTATGCAAACATCAGATTAGGGTTTCATGTCAGCAAATTGTAAACTATAATCCACCTGCCATTTACAGAAGTAGGATTGCAACACATTATAGTGGCTTATTGCTGTAAAATCAGATTTTTGTTTCTATGATTTAATTTCCCATTTAATGCCTTTTTATTGTACTTATGGAAGGTGTCTGTTTTTCTTTATACCCTGTCAGGGTTCGGTGTCTATAGTAAGGCATTTAAACTGAAGAAGTAGCTGTTCCATCTTTAAATTACTTCCCAAAGACTATTTCAGAAGAAAGCTGAGAATCTGAGGTCAGTTCTGGGGCAGCCTCCATTCTCCTACTGCTAACTGTGACACTAAATGAAAGTATGTAGTGATACAGCGTCCCACTCCCAATAAAGGAATGCTGTACATTTCATTACATTTACCTCAGCATGTCATCTTGTAGGGCTTTTTGATTGGAAAAGTCATATTGATATAGCATTACTATTTTGATAAATATTGAAATCGTGATTGTTTAACATTATTACTTAATGGCTATGAAAACAAACGAAAGATCCCCTGTTGAGTTTTGAGACACAAATCTTTTGGGAGCTGTGTGACCAAGAACATCTGGTGTAAAACCAGCTACCTGCTGTGGTGATCCCAGGGGAGCAGGGAAACCTGCATTTATCCAACATTAACTTGTCTTCATCACAGTAAGTTCACATGAACCTTAATTAAATAAAGGTCAAATAAATATCTACAGGGTGGGCCGTTGCTATGGATACAGTGTAATAAAGTGGGAGTGGTTGGTGATATTAAAGTCCTGTTTGTGGCACATTAGTATATGTGAGGGGCAAACTCCTCAAGATGGGTGGTGACCATGGTGGCCATTTAGAAGTCGGCCATCTTGGATACAACTTTTGTTTTTTCAATAGGAAGAGGGTCATGTGACACATCAAACTTATTGGTAATGTCACAAGAAAAACAATGGTGTGCTTGGTTTCAACGTAACTTTATTCGTTCATGAGTTATCTACATGTTTCTAACCACTTATAAAATGTGTTCAATGTGCTGCCCATTGTGTTGGATTGTCAATGCAACCCTCTTCTCCCACTCTTCACACACTGATGGCAACACCGCAGGAGAAATGCCAGCACAGGCATCCAGTATCCGTAGTTTCAGGTGCTGCACATCTCGTATCTTCACACCATAGACAATTGCCTTCAGATGACCCCAAAGATAAAAGTCTAAGGGGGTCAGATCGGGAGACCTTGGGGGCCATTCAACTGGCCCACGACGACCAATCCACTTTGCAGGAAACTGTTCATCTAGGAATGCTCGGACCTGCACCCATAATGTGGTGGTGCACCATCTTGCTGGGTATACATATACTAATGTGCCACAAACAGGACTTTAATATCACCAACCATGTTATTACGGTGTATCCATATAAATGGCCCACCCTGTAGATCTGAACTAAACCTAGCCTATCACAGCCAAATTCAGTTTGTCCCTTATGGTAGGTAGAAGAACAGAGGTACTCTGGATTTATTGCAAAATAAAATACCGTACCATCATCGTGACATCTTGCTTATCCTCTTTTCTTAATTAACCAAAGCAAAAGCTTTAATGAACTGCTTGGCCACAGTATGCATTCACTCATTTTCTAAACTGCTTATTCAAGTTAGATTCGTGGAGCCTGGAGCCCACGTCAGGTGTCATAGGCTGAGAAGCAGGTTACACCCTGCACAGGTCGCCAGTACAGTGTTTGTATGATGCGTATTGTGTATTATTATCTATGTACTTATAATTTGTATGTTATGGAGTTACAAATGATCAATATTAATGAATTTGTATGCTGTTGTTCCTTATAATGCATTCAGCGTGAGTATTTCTTTCATCAGTCTTTCAGTAATATTCCAAGACTTTATCAACCATTTTCCACAAAATGATCTAACTGAGAAATGATGTTTACAGATGCATCCAAAAGTTTTGCTTTTCATAAACTTTGCCTTTTCAGTTTTTATTAGATTATCTTTTACATGTTTCTATGACATAGTGAAGGACTGTCAGACTTTAACTGGGGGAATAAACCAAATTTTAGTGTTGACAGTTGTGCCACAGCCACAACATATGGGCCATAACTGTAGCCCATGCACATATAATGTTTTTTGAAAATCCACATTTTTAGGAAAAAAATACTAAAAAAATTTTTCAGACAATATATAGTTGAACGGTGCATCTGACTGGAGATCTGCCCCCGCCTCTCTGACCACACTGATTAGATTAAGTCTCAAACACTCCTGTATCAAATATGATACATTTGGCTTTAAAGGGTTATTATCACAAGCACAGAGCTGCACAGAGCTACAGAAGATGATAAGCAGCAGTAGTATAGCTTGCAGTACAGGCGTCTCCATCATGGCACTGGGAAACAGGTGAAAAGCAAGCCTGCGATGCACTGAAAAGGTGTTTTCCATGACCATTTCCACACATTAGAAATTTGAATCTGTTGGAGACACCATGCAGAACATGTTTCTCCAGATTTTGTTCACATTCCTCCCAGTGGAGATCAGTTTCTTTCATGGTGCTCTCTTTTGAGTTTGTTCCGGCGAAGAAGGCGGCAAACGATGAGACACAGAGAACGTCTCTCCCAGCTCCCTCCACCCGGCTTCTTTGTGACTGTTTTGGGATTAGTCACAGGATACTGCAGCTATTAATGACTCTTTTTAAAATGAATATTACGTGTCATCAAATCCCCTGTTGCATGATTTAATTTCCACACCCCTGAACATAATGGTGAACATAACTCCTGGACCTGTCAGAAAGGCAGTAAGTGGCGTTAACTCCTGTCAAATGAACAAAAAGGATGAAAATATTTTTCACAGGCTCCATCGTGGCGATAATGTTTCAGCTGACATTCTCCCTCGATACACCTGAGACAGGTGACTTTTACGCTGCGAGGATTATCTGTTATGGAGTTTGAAGAGGTTCCCATTGTCCGAGGCCAAGAATATGAATAACCAAAGAGCTGGCGTCGCTGAAGGGGGAAGACATTGGCAGTGAGATGACACGAATACAAGATTAGCTCATCGAAATATATGAATTAGTAACACAGTGAAGACACTTTGGATGGTACCCTGCGGATTCGGCATCGGAGCCGCCCTTGATGATGAAACACTTTAATTGGTCCGTTTATGAAAAAGTGATTGAATTTCTGGAGCTGAGTCAAT
Source organism: Neolamprologus brichardi (assembly GCF_056152115.1). Classification (NCBI taxonomy): domain Eukaryota; kingdom Metazoa; phylum Chordata; class Actinopteri; order Cichliformes; family Cichlidae; genus Neolamprologus; species Neolamprologus brichardi. The sequence goes on from NC_142105.1 coordinate 34,949,001, forward strand.
AATTCAGCAGTTAATTGGCGCAGCTTAATTGGCAGCGGAGCATAAAAGATCCAGGGTGGCTCTTAAGTGCAGCACATCAGGTGCCACTTATAATGATGACAGATGGCTGTTTGTTGGGTTGGGTGTCAGATAGGGAAGGCTTTGTCATATTCACACTTCTCTCTTGTTCGGAGGCAGATCAGGTTTTTCCTCCCAGAGCGCTGCACAGTTTCTCTTTTACATGCACCAACTGTGACTGTGGTGAATTATTGAAATCCTGCGATCCTCTGCCTGCACGACAAGCATTTTGTTCGTTTCTTTAACCTAAATCAGCTTAATGGAAAATGTGTCATGTTACAAGAATTATTTTAGTTTAAGCTGTGTATGAATTGCCCAATGGTTCTTCTATACATTATTTAGTATTCAGACATCTCAACTGTGCAGTGGTCACTACATCACAAAGGATATGGTCAGCAACAATACTCAGGTGGGCTGTAAAGTTTAACCACTTTACAAACCACAGGGTGGTCTTCAGCTGTAACCCACCTGCTTCAATCTAGTTCACTGTGTCAGGTGCTCAGAGGTGCTCTTCTGTATGATTGGTTGGAATGAGAGGTTATCTCAGGTCTTCCTATCAGCTGGCCATTCTTGTGTGACCTTTGGCATCAACGAGGTGGTTTCAGTCCTGCCTACCTGTCTACGTAACTCCTTTATTTTATAACTGTAAACAAAGAATGTGAAAGACATTAAATAAACTATTAAAATTAAACATATTTACTTCCACAACCAGGCTTTATGTTCTTCTCTCCATCACCTCACTGGTAAATGTTTCAGTGTGGCCACTGCGTGAGGCAGGTACATCTCTTAACTTCCAATACTAGTTTACAGAAGCAGGAGGCGTGTCCACACCTAACCCTCACTCACTGACTTTTCAAGTGTTTTTGTTTGTTTTTACTTTTGATAAAATTTTGCGATCTCATGTGAGCCTCTGGAGCTAGTTGTTGTCCCTCTTTGTACCACCAGATGTAGAGATTCCCTGATATCCTCATTATTTAGCCTCAGAAATATATAATGTCTGTGAAGGTTGTCAGTGATTGTGACGCACACCTTGACTTGTGTGATTCGGTAGAGGATTAATAGAGGGTCCGTGACCCTCTTGGGGACACTCCCATAGAAATCTGGGATTCTCCACTTAGAACTGAAGAAGCTTCTCGGATGAGAGGTGAAACTTCTTCAAGGAAACTTAAAGACACTTTAAGTGTCCAGACAATTTTCTTTCCACGCTCCTTATACATTAATGGTGATTACACAGCAGCAGTACATCAGCACAGTATTCAGAGTGTATCAGAAGCTGCTTGTTCCCTGTTGAGTTCTCTGTGCTGCAAATAGATATGCTGGGTGAGTGAACCAGTCTGGCCTCTGCTGACAAATAGCTGCAGTTTAACTGAAGGAAAAAACCAAAACTGCATTTAGTTTAGTAAATGTGTTTATTCTTCTTTAACTTTTACCCTACAAATTACAGAAAGTCGAAATGAGAGCACCCGCTAACTTGTGTTTTTATTCATTAGCACTGAATTAGAAAGAGGTTAATTAACATGAATCAATACTGAGCAGAACAAACATCATTTCCAACTTTGCCATTTGTCATAATCACTAATGATATATTTAGCACTGAAAATACAAACTGAAAAAGCTTGCTGATTTTCTCCTGAATCACACAAGAAAACTCCACATTGTACGAGTTAGCAGTGCGTGTACACACACCTAATGTCTTCCTGTGTTCGGTGCTCTCTACATTTCCTGTCCCTAATTGCCTAATAATTTAAGCACACTTAAGTTGGCTCATTAGACCTGTATGAAGACTTAAGGGGGGAAACACCTGTTCATTTACTTAATGAAGTCCAGAAAACACTGCACTGTGTTCCTGGGCAAGAAAACAAACCGAGACATAACATTGCGGTTTCAAGACATACAAACCTTTAATGGAACTGCAACAGTAAAATGTAAATATCAGCACTTGTGCTTTTGTTAATCTACCTGCAGAGACATGCTGGAGCGGCGTTCTGGGACTGTAAATCAAGTGTTTCCTCCACTGGAAAAATAATGAAGGGATTCAGGTGACCTGGGGCAAAAATACAGAATGAGGTAAATATCCAAAAGAAACCATTTGGATTGTATTAATGATATTTCCTCGTGCACACAAGTGAGAGAGTGCTGGTTATGAAAGAGACAATTTGGACTACTGGAGCAAAGAGTGAAACAAACTGAAAGGACAGAGGAAAAGGTGGGCAGGTGCTCCTCATTTAAAGTACATTTAATGCATGTGGAGTCATTTAAAACTACACATTCCTGCAACTTTGATCACATGTGGCAACATTTTATGTTTAGTAACTTACTGTATGACTGCCAGCTGTTATTACAAGACCTCAACACATTCATGGAATATTTACCATTATTGATTTTTTAAAGGATACATTAAAACTCCTATAATCAGTTTTTCTAATGGATCAGTGTTTACAGAGGTGTATCCACTCCCAGCTTAGATCCTGCAATACTGTCTTATTAACAAAGGACTGCCACAGCCAACACTGCATGTTTGATTTTGTTATTTCTTTACACCTAAAGATTTATGTCTTCTCCCGAGACTGAGGGTCTTTCACTTGTTAGGTAAATGTGTATGATGATGTGACGGTCAGAGTAGTATTCATTCCACGCCTCCTGCACTATGACACTGATGAGCAGAGTTCCACCTCAAAATTACTATTTTACAGTTTTCAGCAACTTAAAATAAAATTCTTGCTGCTGTTTTTATTATTTTACAAAATCACTGACAGACAATTTGGATGCCAACATGTTGGGTGTTTTTGGTGTTTTTTGGAGCCAAAAGTTGGTTTAATTGAAGAAAGTGTTGAGTAAAACCTAGAGAATTGAACTAATGAAAAACTGAAGCAAAAATTCTTAAATAACCACACAACCTGTGAACTACACAGCAAGCTGTTAAACTGTACTTCATGATAGTCCTTACAGCTGTGCTGATGATGTGCAGCTGTTACCTCAACAGCCTCTCCTGTCATTACTAGAAGTACCAAAAACACAAAAACAACCCTTTGCTCTCAAAGTACATACTTTGGTCGTCCTCTGTATCAGTTAATGTAACTTTTCACGTGCATTTCTCAGTGCACACACAAATGTTTTATTAATTACATATAAAGCCCTATACGACCAGGCTTCTGTGCAGAAGACCTGCTGAGACCTTAGTCCAGCAGCCAGCCTCTGATCACGATCCTGCTCCAAATTAAAATCCAGAGGTGCTGATCTGTGGTTTGTTTTAAATGACTGTAGTTTAGCTTTTCCTTGATCTTTCTGAAAATATGAATGAATGCATGTTTGCATCTACTGTATCTCAACACACAGTACATGCAAATTTACAGTCTTGCATTTGAGATATGCAAACTTCCTTAACGTGTGCTTTATCCATACTTTATAAGTACCTCTTAACAGTGCTAGCTATTATTTTTGTGCTATTTTTCTGTTATTAAAATGATTCAAAAGGTACTAACAGCACAGACGAGTGCAGAGAGGTCAAAGAGCTGAGGTCTAGTAGACACCAATCTGCTATAGCTACCTGTGTCTGGACACCTGTTTGACACCAATATCCAGGCGGATGAGTAATAAAACAGAATTACCCCCCGAATACTTGTTAAGAAGGGGGAAACTATCCATCGAGGCCATTGTGTGCACAGGGACATTTTAATGCTTTTTAATGCTGCAACGTGGGAATCTTTGGGGATTGTCTAGTTTTTGGAGCCAGCGTCAAGTTGCCTCAAGTTTCTGACAGGTCTGACTTTAGTGTGCACACATGACATGTCGCCCAATTCTGCAGCTGTCCTTGCATGCCGCATGCTTTTACGCTGCTTCTGTGATAACTGAAAATGATGCCGACTGATACCTAACTGCAATTAGGGCAATATACCATCCTCGAATGGAAATGCAGACTCACTCTGATCACCAGGCTACATGTATTAGTCTTCTCTTGGTTTGTACTTGTTCTAACAGCAGGACTGAGCCTGTGACATCACAGCTCCTGTCATCTGGTGATCAACGTGGCGACTTTAGGATGGAGCTGGCCCGTGCAGTGTTAGTCTTTGCCATCTTCTAGCACTCTTTGCTCACACCTCTCTGTGCTGGAAACCCAAGCCTACAGGACACAAAGGGCTATGTAAAGCATCTCACCCTTCCCTCTCAGTATAGTAATTAACCTGCCTCTCACCTCCCTGTCCAGCAGCGTCCTCAGAACAGCCTGCAATCACCAGACACTTCACACAACAGCCTGCACACGGGAACTTGACCCTCACGGGTCCCTTTCTTCTTTTGTGACACTTTTCTCTGCGGCACTTCTCTTTCCAAATTACGGCGGCACGGCATACCTCGCGCACATGCAATGTCATCACATTCTGTAATGACTCCATGTCTCCATTAAAACAGTTTGACAGATCACCGTGAATTAGTAGCAACTTGTAAGTGATTTCATATGTTTTAATACGAGGGGGGAACAAAACATTTCTTGATGTGCAGCTCAAGCAGCTGAAGTCAGTAAATCACAGGCTCCACTCTGTCCATAGGCAATTTTCAAAGTAGGAAAACATTAAAGACTTATTAACTTTTAGTGGACATTCAATGCAGGTCAAGAAATGGAAATAGACTGAAACAGCCAATGAAAGCATGAGACCTTCTTTGGCGCACGTCATGACAAAAGCAGCCCTTAAATCAGATTTGAACAACTCGGCCTTGTTCATAATGCAGCCTGTCTAGCGACTCAACATCTAGCAAATAAGTGTAAGGGAGCGCCACTGGGGCAGTCCAGCACCTTTATTTCCATCAATAATTTCCTCTCCTTGGCTGATGACCTTGGTGCCCCCACAACGGGCTGGTTTTGATTAGCACTGCTGTGCACCGAAGTGAGACCTGCAGGGTTTGCGATGCTGTGATGGATTCTCTGAAAAAAGTCACACATCCAGGTTTTCCACACTGCCCACATTGTGTTGGACAGAGAGAGGAATTCTAACGTCACCTCACATTATATCAGCGCGTTCGTGCTTCTAAATATGAGCCAGCCACTTTTTCCATCATACAGCTTTCTTACTGGCAATCCAGTGAGAGAACATTGTCTGTTACCACCGAGAAGTGGCCCAGGCACTGTCGCAGGACATTTCTTTCAAACATTTCAAGAAATATTCTTTGATTTGAACATTTCGGCGCTGCTCTGTATCGTGCAAGTCCCTCATTTAACCATATATTGTTTTTGGCTGAACCAGCGGGGTGGTGTTGTGATTGGTGTCACAGTACTTCAGCCAGACGGCCTCGGCTCAATTCCCCTTGACAGCCAAAATCCACCCTGCTGAGGTGCCCTTCAGCAAGACTTGGAATTCCTTCCAGCTGCAGAGAGATGCAGCTCTGCAGCAGAATTCGGTGGCTTTCCGACTGACAAAATGCAGCTCTCGGCTCCATTTCAGAGGGACCGCTCAGTTTAGGGGAAAAAGGTTGGCCAATGAAATACAGCGCCAGCTTTGTAAAGTCAAGCTTTATCCCAGTTTACCTTATAAACAATGCAATGAAAGATAAAATAGTTTCTCCCATAACATTCCCGAGCCATATAATCCTCTATTGCTGTCTCATGGGGATTAAAATGCTTAAATCTCTCACTCAAACTAGACTTTCCAGATCTTATCTTGTAAAAAAACAGGGCTCTTTCAGTCTGAGGATCCTCTTGTGCCAAGATGACATGATGTCAGCCAGACAAAAACCTGATCCAGCAGACAAACGGAGGAAGGGTTAGAATCGGTTGCTATTTAATCCAACGACTACAGTTTTAAGTGTCACCGAAGGTCACAGAATTTAACAGCATCTTGGACTCACAAAAGACCTGAATGAATGTTTCAGCCACTCACAGTGACTTTGACAGCGTCTATAAATATAAGTAGAATAAACCCAACCCATTTAAATACACTGAACCAAGTATTTAAACAAACCCGTGAGCATCTGGCACCCTCAGCTCTTTTTGACAACCATCCAGCCACTGAGACCATTTCTGACGAAGCTTCAGTGAAATGCAAATGGTCTCTCAGATCAACATGCCTGTTTAATTTCATGTTGTCCATCTGTGTGTCAATTTTGGTATTTGGTATTTACTTTTATACACTTACCCAATATTTTTGCACTCATTGTGTACTTTTACTGTTCTTTTGTCTACACTGTCTTAGGGTGAAGAAAAACTGAGAAGCTTTGTAAATTCTACTTTTTCTGTGATGACCTTGAAGGTCAGAGAAATGGTGCACGTGCTCCTTGCTGCCCCTAGAGGCCAGAATGAAAATTCATCCCTGTGTTGAGTCATCATTACATTATTATTATACATTATTATTATTATTATGTGCATTTATAATGTGCACTGAAATAAAGATCTTTTATTACTTGCTCAGATCTACTTTGAGTTCTTTTTCACGAACCAAAACCTATTTTTACCAAACAGGGAATTAAAAGTCTGAACCACTCTCACCAAGTTGACACGTGTCTGGATTCAGTTGCCTACATTAACCACAGTTGCATATGTTGTCAGGTGTCAGGGTCAAGTCATGAAATTAGGTGAGCTGTTATTGGTCGAGGTCCAACGTGTCATCCATCAGATATGTTCTCAAATATAAATAATGGTCCAAAGTGAGATTTTTTCCCCAACTTATGAAATGCTGAACAGCATCTCATCACCCTCATACATGTTCAGATAAATGTGGCGCTCTATTTTCACAATAATGTCTGACCATATGAAACCCTTTCAAATCCCTTTAGATAACATGAGAAATGCATTTGGCCTCAAGCCTCAAGCATTTCTTGATTCCTGAAAAGTCGACACTGTGAAGGTTCACTGATGATATCTGCCCTCTGTAAAAATCGCAGGGCATGCCATTTCCAGAAAAACCTAATGGAAAGAAGTCGTATTCCTGCAGCCGTTGTTCTCTGGAAAAGGGTGGACCACATATGTTCATTCCACTCGAGCAGGTTTCTGGGTTTGAGCAGTCATCCCTCTAGAGAAACGAACACCTGAAGCAGTCACTCATGAATGTCAATGAACACAGACTTGTTCTATCTTACATGCCATCTTCACACTATTGTTTCTCCACTGAGGCCTGAACAAGAGGCTCGTTTTTGAGGCCTGAGCTGAATGAATTTTCCAGTCAAACATGGAGTGAACGTTCCAGTCTGTCGCATGTTAAATGGGACATAATTAGTGGCAGGCATCAATGTGGAATTAGCATACATGCACAAATCCAGAAGGGATATGCCCTCTGTAACTAACAATATTGCTCAATTCATTTCGGCTGTAACCGTTTTTGGTCCACAAAAGCATTTCTTTAATCCGAGGGCCAAACTTTCCCACCTCAAAAAATTCCACAGTGGAAAAAAGTATACATATCTTCACACTGTTCAGCATCTCAAAGCACTGCAACATTTCCTAAGTAGTCTTTTGAAAAGCTTCAAAGAGTTATCTTTGGATAAATGCTATTTTCAGTGGCCTGTAATGAATAGCACTTATAAAAACTGAATGGCTCTCATATCAGGTTTGATAGCCAAAGTCTTTTGGGGAACAATGAGGAAGACATTACAAAGCCAACGAGACACAGAGAAGCAGAACTGAGTAATGACTTTGTAATCCACCACCCTCCTTATATTTTCACTGCGATGATTAACTCTTATGTATATTTATCTTCCAACAGATGCAGTAAGTACTGACACCCAACTCTAGCCCCACCCAGTCACTGTCTCTTTGTTGAGGGATGGCACAGGTTGGATTCAGGCACTGAGGAGAGGGTAAGTGCTCAGGTGCTGGATCATTACTGTCATTTTTGCACGATGATATCATTGTGTTTTCTTCTGACTGAGCAGATCCTTTATCAACATTTGATCTATACAAGCCTGGAAGTCAGGAGAGGTTTCAATTATCAGCACTGAAAAGAGCGTTCATTCATCATCTGCTCTTTTTTGAAAGAGACGGCCTCTGACATATATTATGATGTGCACACATGTAGCATGTTTGAGTAAGTAATCCAGCACATGATTATACTCAAAAGACACAGAACAAACACAGTTGACAATCCGAGGTCGCAAACACGCCTTAATTAAAAACCCATTTACAATTTGAGAAATTTTTTGTCACCGCCTAAAATAAATCTGACATTTCAAATAAAATTTAAAGAGGCTGAGACACTTTGGATATGTACAGAGGAGAGATGGTGGATATATTGGGGTTAACTGGTGATTCTAAGCTGTTGGTGTGAGTGTGAATGCTTATCTGTCTCTCCCTATAGGCCCCGTGATAGACTGCCAGCCTGTTGCTGATGATCATAGTTAGAGCAGTAGCGCTGCCACGATTAGTCGTCTAGTCACGATTACGTCGACTATCAAAATCGTCGACGACTGATTTAATAGTCGACGCGTCGTTTGAAGCTTTGTAAGATCCTGAAAGACGCAGGAATAAGTAGCAGGATTTAAGAGTGTAATAACGGACTGAAACAGAAGATGGCAGCACTGCATGTACAAGGATGCCAGCTGCCGTTAAACCCGAAGAAGAAGAAGCTGTGTCCCAGAATTCATAGCAGCCCAGCTCAGTTTCCAACAATGGCGGCAGCTAGTTAGTTTTAATATTACTGTTATTATTCTTTCTGGGTCACAAAATAAACGTTTAACATATTGTAAAACATATGAATGTAGCTGTGTAAACCTCAAATATCTGCTCAGTTTATCAAGACACCACATATTTTCAAAAGGGGTTAGGGGGGTTAACCCTAAAATTTAATAAACTATCATCTTGTCTTTATTTTTAGTTAGCACATACCTTAAACACTTAAAGCTGTAAGCTAATGATAGTTATATAAAAGCAGATGCCGCTGGTGCAATAAGCTGTAGTTTTACATCCAATGGATGATGATCTGATTAGTCGACTAATCAAAAATAATCGGTGACTAGTCGACTATCAAAATAATCGTTTGTGGCAGCCCTAGTGAGCAGTAAAGAAAATAGATTTATAGAATTAACAGAATTCATTTGTTGTAATTATTTGAGTATTGTGGCAAATATCCTTTGCTTTGACCAAAATGACAACACACCAACCCAATGGTTGTAATCTTTGAAATCTTTACTACATTTAACTGCCAAACCTCAAATCTGATTAAAAAAGCCCTGCATTCAACAATATTTAGATATTTACACAACTATCATGGCTTTAGCCCTCGTAGCCACAGATAACACCGTGTCAAAAAAACAGAAACATCAGAGGAGTCTCTGTTCACCTCGTTGCTCTCTGGATCCGCTTCAAGATAGTCTAACAGCTGTAATTTTGAGCTATTATCCACCTTACTTTCTCACTTACAAATAACCTTTGCTGCACATATAATAATAAAGGTTTTCCTGGGCAACACATAGACCGATCTCAGTCATTTAACAATAAATAAAGAAGCGGTTTAACAAGTTTTTCTAGATGACATTTGTTGCCGTAACACTTAGCCTCTGTTGGGATTCATTCTGTTGTATGTAAATAGCAAATTTTTCAAAGCTACCTAAAAGAAAATGTGGAATTAGATGCTTAAAAAATTGAACTGCACTATTTAAACTGTTTATTCTGAGGGGATTTAATTAAAGTTTTGACCAACACTCAACTGGCATTTTTAATTGAAGGTTATGGTTTCCTAATCAAAAGACCCTTTAATGTTTTTAGATTTGAAGACTGTAACATGCACTACAAATATGCTTGTTTTGTTATTGTACTGGCTGCACTCCTCCTCTTTGCATCTAAAAGCCAATACTATAGCTATTTAGTTTTAAGTGCTATTCACTACAGCCCACTGAAAATAGCATTCATCCATGGCCTCTGTAAAGAGAGAAAGACTTTCAGTTTTCTGTCCCCCGTGCCTCTTTTTCAGAATCTGCTTTTACTGGCAGGTCTTCTCACCAGACCAGCAGACTATAAATATGACCCCTCTGAATGCCCACATCCTTGGCCCTAAAATAAATCATGTGCCTCTTGGCTGGAGCAGACACACGGCACCTACCAGGACAGTCCCGTCTGACTACACAAGCTGCAAACGAGACAAGCAGAGTTCTCAGATCACAATCTAACAACACAGAGAAAACAGAGGAGAGAGCAATCCTCTAAAGCACCATGGGAACTAAGCACTGCTGGCTCACATCAGCGCTCTGATCAAACGGATGCCAGCTCGAGCCCAGAGCGAGCTCTGCCATGCCTTGCCTGTCACTCCAGTTGCTGCTGGCTGGCCGGGTGCACAGCGGCAAAGAATAGGAGCCAGTGTGGGGACCAGGGGGGGACTGGAGCTCATCAGAGAGGGTTGACTCAGTCCTGCCTACTCCCTCAATGCTGTGGGTCTGGCACTGTGCACAGGTGGAAAACGGAAGAGGGTGAGTGGGTAATCATGAGGGTGTTGGCCCCATTCTGCCTGCACAAAAAAAGAGCGTAGCCCACAACTATGGCCCTCTTACCAGCTTGTCATATGTGGTTTTTTGAGACTGTCAACACAGAGTTTCAGCAATGAGAAACACAGACGGGGAGGAAGAGGAACGAGAAATACAAAAAAGGGGGAAAGCAGGACTTGTGCCCACTGAGAAGATGTGTTTTGGTTTCTTGGAGGACCAAAACTTCGTCTGAGACGACAAAGTACTGAGCAAATTTAAAGTGTCAGAGTGGTTAACTAAACACCAACAAATACATCGTCCAGTTTGTCTGTTTACTTCTGCATCTTCTGGTATGTGTACCCAAACGGAAAGTGAGCAAACACTGAAACCAACTAACACACAAAGTGATTCACAAGAAGAAGCAGTGAAAGCAGGTAGACAAATTCACTTTGACACAAATCGGCTTCTGCCTGTCTGTCACAAAGCCTCACCCTTCTCAGGCATTATGCACTCTGTGATTTTCTTTCCTTTCGTCTTCAGGGGAACGTTTGCTGTTGTGAGCGTCTATGTTTGAAACGGAGCTGCAGTTGTTTTCGTTGCAAAAACACCTGTCTAAACAGCAGCAAAGCCAAGGGCAAGTCTCGCCTGTCAGCGACGGTGACAGCTCTTGACAAAAAGTCAGCAGAGACAATTCCTAAGACGTCTACTCAAGCGAAACAATGCAAGTGCGCTGGAATGACCCCAGCTGGGCTGCCTCGCTCTCCTTTAGTGTTGTTTATAGTAGCTCTGCACCGCACAGTCGCACTTAACAACACCTGGAACAGGACAATATGGAGGCATCCCTGTATAGATACAGTGTTTGTTTTGTCTCAGTGGTTTTGAATGCGCTTAATCCAGTGGATTCATTGACAATGACTCAGCAAATTAAAAGGCTAACAAAAGGCCAGAGAATCCAAGTCATTAATTAATAAAGTTTACAACCATTAAAAAGCCATTTGGATCATCTGTTCAGGGGGGATTTAGGAGCCAATTCAGTGAAGATTTAGTCAACAAAGACCAGGTGGCTCATTAGCTACCAGAGACTTAGGTTCGTCTGTATAGATGGGATCTCTGGGGTGGTCAAGTTTCCATCCTTATGCTTGAATTTCAACACATGGGCTCTTACTCTGAACATCTTCATCAGCAGTAGTCTTGCTCATATGAGCACCTCCAGGGCGTGTTCCTGTTGGTTTTCTGTTAGCAGAATGAGGTGAAAAATTGCAGCGACACCAAAGTCCAAATGTGGTAACAAGCTAACAAAGCCTGAGTAATGAGAATGTCTGCGCACATTCAGACAGCTCATTCTGTGGTAACAATGTTCCCCTCAAACTCACATCATTTGCTAAGTCAGGGTTTCTGCAGGGTGAAGCTAATTACGTTTTAATACCACACATCACGAGTAATTTCACGGTAATATAGGCCAAAGTACAAGTGATGAAAACAACTATTATGATTATATCACATTTTTAGTGGAAGACACGGTAAACATTGGGCTCATTTCTAGCTCCACATTTTCATTCTTGGATTTCAATCCAACACCATGATGCTTTAGCATCATGGTGTTGAAATGATCCTAATTTATCTTATACTGGGTTTCAGTTCATTCTTGTAATCTATACTCTGTTGGAAACAGGCTTTGCCTTTAGAATCAGCCTTTCTTTAACCACAGTTTGAATCACAGGTGGGTGGGGCTTATGTGCTCACGAAGCTATGTGTCTAAATTGATCATAGAGATGAGATTAAGGATTAATAATTGTCTAAAGTGTAGATTTTCCACAGAAGTATAACTCTCACATTAGTTTTAAGTTCACAGGAATTATTTGTACATATGCAAACATTATTGGGATGTAAAAAAAAAATTAAAAATGACACTTTCCCACTAATAATGGATTGGATTTATATAGCGCTTTTCAAGGCACCCAAAGCGCTTTACAATGCCACTATTCATTCACTCTCACATTCACACACTGGTGGAGGCTACAGGTGTAGCCACAGCTGCCTGGGGCAGACTGACAGAGGCTGCCATATCGCGCCATCGGCCCCTCTACGAACCATCAAGTGTCCTGCTCCACGCTCAATCCAAATCCCACTCTTTATTTAAGACATTGGCTGCTTTACTCAATATCAGTTCAGTCTTTGTACCTGACCACTCAGAGCAATGTTTTTTAAAAGCATAAAACTGTAACTAAAGACATGAATCAGTGGTGTGTCTACACATAACAGACGACTTACTAAAGAAGCAATTTTAAATTGTATCCTTGGACATTTGTTTACTAGCAATCTGTTGGAAAGTAGCAGAATCTATGAAAAATATAACAGTTTCACAGGCATTAAATTTTATTCTGCCACCCTCCCAAAAAGCTATAAGTCAAAAAACTTGATCTGAAACTCAGGTCCTTAGAAAAAAATCTAGCAAAATCTAGGGTCCTTTTGTCCCTCTGTGGGGGGAAACTCCCACTAGGTTTAAATCTGGGACTCTCCACCATTTGACCTTAGAACTGAAGAAGCTTCTCGGATGAAGGTGAAACGTCTTCAAGTAACTTAAAGAAGTCCAGACGCTTTTCTTTGCAAGCTCCTTAGACTAGCAAATACTTGAGAAATAATTTAAGATGTGCATCTGACCTTCAGTTGATCCATCTACTGTTCGCTGAAGTGTCATCAGAACTTGTCTCAATGCAGGGGTGCCTGTCAAGAAGCTATTCCTAAGGGAGGGGGAGAAAACACTGAGGTTTGCCAAATTACACAAGAACTGGGCTGGAAATCAGCAGTGACAGGTGGGGGCTATAAGAGGCTCTGTCATGGTTTGGGCTGCATATCAACCAGTGATGTTGAAGTCAAAATTGATGGAATCATGAACCAAGAAAAGTACCATCAGATGTTATCCATCATGTAATACCATCTGGCAATGGCTTCACTTCTCAGCTTTTCTGACAATGACCCAAACACATTTCCAGCGCGCGGAAAGCGGACGTGGACAGAAAAACGCCGAATGCAACGCCATCAGTCATGGTTCGACTCCAGAGCACAGAGCTCAACATTATTGAAGCAGTGAGGGATCCTCTTGACAGAACAGAACAAAAGGCAGCAAATCTAAAGAAGAGTCTCCTTCAGGAATAACTATTCCTGATGACTACCATAAAGAAATTTAAATAAAACTTAAATGTCTGTTTCCCATTTTCCAGGCGAGACCTGCAAAGTGCTGCTGTACACAGAAGATTAATTAGCAGAAAAGAACATTTTCACAGATGTACTTCACCAATCACTTCTTTTTCCATGTAGCATTTATTTAAAAACACAAATATGTGTCGCTGTATATCTAAACATTCACTTTCACTGCACAGTTTTTTCATTTCTAAAGAGTACATCTTCTTAGCATGATCAGGATTTACAATGATGCCTTGAGAGGATTTCTAATCATTGAAAGCTGCTTTGAAATGGAGCGGGGAGCTTTTCATATACAAATACACATTTTACACATATGGTGGCTGTTTAGTTGTGACCACCTAAACAAATCTGTATCTCAGACACACAAACTAAAGAGCAGGTTGTTGTGCATCAAACTCATTCTCCAATTCAAACCGCAGACAGTCGAGAAAGGCTTCGTAGAGAAATCTAATCAAAATGTATATTTTTAGCTCAGCTGATGCTTGATACTCAGAACCTCTTCAGTCATCTTCATCTAATGTCACTTTACCAAAGGAGCATCTAACAAAATTACATGAACTGTAATCATAAATATAAAACTATATTTTCTAAATGGATAATATAATCTATGAGGAACAGCTGGAGAAGAGATGCTGTTGAAACAGATGGAAATCATTTGTATGTTCATTTGTTTCCTGGAGAATAAAGAGGGGAAAATGTAAATCCTAATTTATGACTGAAAATTTAAATATGTCTGTGCAAAAATAACACAACATACGGTAGTTCACATCACATTACTGCTAGTGGAGGCCCTTACTTGGCAAAAAGAAAGCAGAGCTTCACTCCACTCGCTAAAACATTTTTACACCTACTTCCCCTCTGTTCGACTGATGAGCACCACAGGCATAAAAACAAAATCACATTCGCTTTCATCTTCCCCGTTTATGTCCCGTGAACATTTGCCTTGAATCCACCGTCGTAGTTACAGCCACAGATTAAACAGTCACTGTTTAAACAAACGTCTCTAACAGCAATGGTAGAAGAAAATATGCTCACGTATAAAAATATTCTCAACTAGCAGACTGAAAAACCAGCTTTGTACTAACATGGAGCTAGTAATCGATGTAAGAGTCATTTTTAAATATAAATCTAAGATGAAATGAAAGAATAGCTGCATGTAAACTTGAAAAAAGAAAAGTGAGGTCCCATATCCTTTTTGGTGAACCACCAATGAAATCATTCGTGCTAAATATCTGAACTACAGGCCGAGGCCTCGAAACCGCACAGTCTGTTCTCCTCGCCCACAAAGAGAAACACTTTTCATCCAGTCATCAAAAAAATCTGGAAAGAGTAACACTGTAAACAAGCTTTGTGTGTGTTTATGTGTGTGTCTGTGTGTTTCGGGGGGATCACTGCACCACACACATGGAGCTGCGAGGGGGGTTGACTGTCCTGGCCACCGTGTCCTGACTGTAGTTCACGATGTCCGCCTTCACCACTCGCTGAAAAAGATGGAAAGGTGTCGTTTTAGTCTGAAAGCTGCAACAACAATTCCTTTGAAATACCAGAAACCTGCAGTTAGGCCACAGATTAAATTAAGTCTCGCCTATTAAAGAGTTAAACGCTGAAACGTGCAATAAAAGACACTGAAGGAGATCTTTCATGCAGCTTTGAATGAAAACACTGATACGACTCGTATGTCTTGACTATAAATTCAAAGCCACAGCCAGCAGCAGACTAGCTTGATTTAGCCCAAAAACCATTAATTCAATTCAATTCAATTTTATTTATATAGCGCCAAATCACAACAAAAGTCGCCTCAAGGCGCTTCATAGATACAGAGAAAAACCCAACAATCATATGACCCCCTATGAGCAGCACTTTGGCGACAGTGGGAAGGAAAAACTCCCTTTTAACAGGAAGAAACCTCCAATCTCTTAGTCTGAATAACTTAAATACAGATACAGGGAAAAACTTTAAAAACTCTGCATGTCCGTCTAAGCTGTCCCATTACTGGCCGCAGGGTCGTGCACAGACATAAGTTGTATGTTCTCATCTAGATGGTTGACTGAGAAATCTCCCAAATTGTTTCTTTAACATTTCTTGACATGGGCTCAAAGTCCATGCTATGACTGAAGACATTGGTCAAAATGTTTGTGCCCCCATGCCCTGAATGTGACAGGAAGCAGATGAAGGTCAGAATGGAGTCATATCTGTTACATGGTTTTGGTTTTTCTCATTACGTCACACACGGACAAACACACAGCTCAGGATCCCAAAGTGGACTAAAAAAATAACACTACTACAGAGGAGATGTCTTTTTATTTGATGCCTCTACTTTGTAAATTTAAACTCTGAACCAAAACATAACCTCTATCACTAATAGTTGCTACAACTACAAATATATGGGGACATATCTGTGTAGCTGTAGAGACATACTTCCGGCTACTGAATCAAACATATTTTGCTTTGCTGGGCGTTCTCTTGACTAATTGGACCTTCATCCTGTGGGTAGTCCACCAGCTCAGCCTTCACAATCCTCTGAGCAGGTTCAGTGTATCGAGCAGTAGATGAGTGGAAGACAGGAAAAAGAATAGAAAAACAAAACAGAAAAACAGACAGTTATAATGAGAGAGCACACGTATGAGAGTTAAAAGCGACATTGAGCAAAGTAATGAGTGAATGAGAAAGAATAAATCAGGGAGTGCTAGAGATGAGGAAGAAAAAGAGTGTAGACAGCACACAGAGCTGAGCCAGTTTTCTAATTAAACACACGCTAAAACTCACAAAGGAAAAAACCTTAAAACACTGAAAATCCAGTCTTTCATTATTGAGATCGATGCCATGTCAGTACACTTAGTTTATGTCTGATGAGACATTTTAAATTGCTGGTTTGTCCAAACCCTAAAAATAATTCATTTATTCAATAGAAAAGGGCAACAGCGCAAAAGGCAACTGGACCCTGTGGTGATTAACACCTTCGAGGAGCCCACATGGCTGAATACCAGGCCCTGGTTGGCTGCCTGATTAACGAGCTGCCGAAACCTGGTGTTGGAGTCGGTGAGTGATCCGTAACTTCGCTATCTGATCTTACAGACAGAGGACCATGACGGAGAAGCCTGCCAGGCAGATATAATACTGTCGGGGGTTGTGACCCTCGTGTTCAGCTCTCTAAACCTGACAGCTGATAACGACACTTGCCCACGGCTACACCCAGAGGCACGACCTGCTGAAAGCCTTCTCTCTGCACCAATTTCCATTTACAACACTGGTCTTTATGAAAATTTATGAACTGTTTCTTGCGTTTTGTTTTTGCTTTAAGATGAAAAAAAGTAAAACACATTCCTCCACACCAACCTGCAGAAATCGACAAACACTTTGGAAAATACAGCTATGAGAAACTCTGAGCTGCGTGTGAGTGAGAATAAATTATTTGATTAGATTCTTAATTCTTATTCATAATCAATCAGAACCTCAGATCACAACACAGACAGTATCCACGAGATATGTAAATGTCTGTACCTTTAACTCAGTGGTTTCATAGGAAGTTTAATAAATGTTAAGTAGTTTCTTTTGCTTATACGATATATATTTTCTTCGCTGTAGAGCTGTGCTGTGTTTTGTGTTTCTGACAACTACTCAGCCCTTCTTTCTGAGTGGACAGTGGATCTAGCCACCCACCCAGCTTGATTAGCCTGGATTAAAGCACTTTGCTTTACTGACAGAACTATGAAGGGAGGCGTTAAATGCAAAAGCAGATGGACAGCTACATTAGTCTGTGGTCATTTTCACTTAGTGTTGGCTGATTGGAGCAGAGCTTGAGAATTTGGCCACTCTTTCACCTACAAGCTCTCCCTCCTCTGGGGTCCTGACCTCTCTGTAGCCCCTCAGGCTCATCAACCACTAGCCAGCCAGTGTGGCTCCAGCCGGTCATATCACACTCAGGATTAATGCCTCTGGGGGAGGTGACCTTGTAAATCCTACAGCTGCCACTATTGGGCATCATGGACTGGCTGGCAAGCCGAGGCTCCGTTTTGTCAAAAAAAAAAAACAGTGGGAGATAAAACTAATAAATCAGGCGGCCACTCCTAACCTTCTCACCCCAACAATTGCCTACCTTTAACCTCTGACTTCACGCATTAATGTGGTCAATGTGGGATATTTACAGATGGGCAGTGTCAGTGGCAGGTATACCATCACAGGAGGCAGACGTAGCAAAATCATGTTTACACAGCAAAAGTCCTATACAGTGTGTGGTGACCTCCACTGACCTAACGCACTCCCCGTGACCTCGCTTAAGTTCAGGCATAACATTACACATATTGCTAGTGACTGGTGAAGTACTGATGAGACTAAGAGCAGATTATCCACGATTAGAAGAACGTTGCATAGCTGCAAAATTTCTGCTTGATGCTGTGACGGCTCACCTGTGACTGCTCTAGCTCTGCTTTGTTCAGTTTTACACCCAGAATCTCAGCAGCCACTCTCTGAAAACAAAGGTACACCTGGAATAAGAAAGTCAGAGAAAAACAACACAAGGTGAATCCAATGAAAGCCACTTCCAATTTATTTCTGACCTACTGAAAACTGGCTGGTACTAACCGAGTCCCCCGTCTTGGCCGATACGAACTGACTGACGATGCCGTTCTCTTGGCAGAAGCGCTGGTGTTTATCAGACTTCACTGTCCTCATGTGCTCCAGGTCGACTGTGGACAAAACACAGCGAAGACGTGAGAAAAATTACAAGAGACAGATGGATTTATGCGATGGTTACACAGCACTCTCACAGGTTAACTGTTGAATATCAGAGCATAAACAAAAAGATAACTGTTTACACTTGCGTTAAGATAGAAGAGGTCTGCCTAGTGTATGAGGATGGCACGCACAGAGGCATGTAAAAACAAAGCGTAATTCAATTGTTATGTTGCTTTCAAAACCCAGCTGCAGAGTCCACTGATCGTCATTAGCTTTCAATGTATGGAGTCATTGAGAGTGGAAATGATCACCTTCCATCCCCAGTATTGAAGCTGGATGCGACACATTCCTCAGCGCTAAGCCGAGTACAGTTGCACCCTGAAGCCACAAACCTGCATTTGACCCGAAACAGACAAACCAGCCCAGCTGTGGAGAAATGCTTAAGAAACAATGCATGAATGACCAAAGACTTGAGGCTACAATCACAGTGAGAGTGTAGACAGAGAAAGACGTTTGACTTATGAGCGCACAGGGACGTTAAGGTGGATGAAGGGCCCGAGATCTGGGGCTGTCACCTACACAGTGATTTACTGTGAGCACACAATGACAGCACCTTCCTTTTTCCACTATTGTAGTGATGTCCCTGTCCATTCGACTCCTGTATAGTGATGCTGGGCGCTTTGCTTCTCTCCTTCCTCACTGTGGGGTCACGCTGGGGTCGATAAGGAAGGTCACCCAGGGGTCTTGTTGCTGAAAACATTATCTTGGTTCTTTATTTCTGGCTTTGTGCAGGAAGGTGGCCACGCCCGGTATCTGGTGCATGCATGTCTATGTTAGCTGGAAGAGGTCAGGCTACTGTACGGTTTTGCATTTCTCTCACCCCCCCTCGAGTTTTAGTCTTTGTGTGAGGCTTCATTGAAGTTGTCAGGATTTACCCTGTTCTCATGCCCCTTAGTGTGCATGTGTGTGTCTGTGTGTGACAGGGAAGAAGGGAGGTGTGGATAAAGCCAGGAGCAGAGAGAGAGAAATGTAAACACTGCACTAATCCTGTATTATTAATATCTGAGCCTCATGACATATGACCTAAAAATGCTAAAGGCCAAAAAAATACATTTAGAAAGACTCATTTTAGGCTAACAGGAATATTAGCATCGTCATAAGTGACATATAAACACAAACCTTTCTGGGCAAGGGCAGACTCTTTTACAGCTACTCAATGTCCAGGGCAGACTGTCACGTCTCTCCCTGTACATAAACAGAGCTGTCTCATAGGCGTCAGCAGGTTATTAATTCCAGTCATTTACAGCCAAGGTACCCAGCTTGCTACTAGAAGTAAACACTACTAATCCTTTGGATCCTGCACACTTGGGAGAGGCTATCAATCATGTGTCACAGTCAGATTAACCAACATTAACATAGTGGCTCAGAAGCTGTGGAAGACACGTTACTGTTAAGTAAAGAAAAGGTGTACACATTTGTGAGGCTTCTTAATTTGGCCTGTGGGTGTGCGCATCAAGCCAATGTGAAACTGGTAGTGAGTAGCTGCTAAGAAAATTCAGAAAACCGCACAGACGCATGTCCGGAAACTTCAGGTTTGCTTACATGCAAATTTAAATTTCTAACAAAGCACCAAAAGACTAATCTAAATCTAAAATATCTAATCTAACTAATCTAAAATAAAAGAATTGTCATTAATTTGGAAACACAAATAAAGGCACTTCATGTCTTTTGAAGCCAAATGATTGTATTTTAAGTGCCAGAAATCTATTGTGAAGTGTCAGTTAAAGTGTACAGGCAGCAGATTTACTACTTACAACCTAATGTCTGCCTGGACTGCTCGGGCACATTAGCATGAGCACTGCATTTAGCATGAGCACTGCATTTAGCATGAGCACTACATTTAGCATGATCACTGCATTTAGCATGAGCACTGCATTTAGCATGAGCACTGCATTTTGTCTAACTATTGTAGAATTGTAGATGTTTCTATATTTTTATCTGAAAACAACTCTTTAAGACATTTTTTCAATAACTTTTAGATATTTAGATTAATAAATGTTTACTACTGGGGGTGCTACTACTACTACGAAGCAAAATTCAACTCAGAGATTACAGGTATCATCATGGTGGTTACCAATTTTGGATATTACTCTTTCTGGTTCGTGTTCTGTGTCCGCTCACATAAAGAGGGGGTGTATGATGCATCATTTCTTCTTCTGCATAAAATCAATCAACTGAGCACTACTTACTCCAATCTCAGCCATTATCAGAAGAACAAGTGACACAGATTTTTAAAGACATTTAAAAATATAACAGTAAAACATTGGATGTAATAGTAATGTAATCGAGGCGTTTTGCATTTTTTCTGCATCACAAACTGAATGCACCACAACAGTTTGTGGTTACATCTCAGTAGGTTGCATAAATAAATACTTCAGAGTATCTATGTCACAGTGGGGCACTACAAGAGACTTAACATAACCTGCTGTGGGCCAAGTTATGTGTTTAGCATCAGTTAGTATGGTGATTTAAAAGACAGCCACCTTCGTGACTCTGAAAACTCTGACTTTAGGCTCAAAATAGTTTGCTAATCCATTAATCTTGCTTAGAAGTAGACACCTCTGGAGATTTCACATGTTGAACTCTGCTCCTCCCTACCAACATGGTCAGACAACAAGTATGACTAGCCTTCTCCTCTTTAGCGTTTGGGACACAGTGTCGATGATTTTGAACGAAATAATAAAAGATTTGACCAATTTCTCTCCATCTTAAATGACTTGTGGATATGTGGATGTAGATATGTGTAGCCTGTGTTCACTGACACTGGTTTTCAGTAGTTTCCATTAGTGAACATATTTGTGTTTTCAGTGGGGACATGAAGATCCCATAATGTTCAAAGAAAAAATCATTGCATTGCATATTTATATTACACAGAACCCAGTGTTTTCTTTTTTTAAAGGGTTGTATGATTAAAAAAGGAACATCTACGTGGTGATATTAACTTAATATACATTGTGATAGATAAGCAAACAAGGTAACCCTAAACTCTGTATATGGTAGTCAAGGTTCATGGCTCCTTTAGGTCACAAAATAATACTGTAGGGTAAAGGACCCACTTTCCCACACAAAATAATTTTTCAGCATCTGTCTGTGTGGACTGAATACAAGACTAATCCCACAGTTTTAGTGTTTTGCTCCATTTTTCTCCCTAATGTACCCATTTCTACTTATCAGGTCAAAAGAATCTTTCTCCAATAATCTGGTTTACCTCTGTTTCTGTCAAACTGTACATCAGCTTAACAACCCGAGGAAGTGACTGCAAACACGAAATAAACTGTTTAGGCCTCCAAGAGCATAGAGATAGTGAGTGGATCATTACTCGTCAAGAGCGATGGCCCTCCCTCGCTGTGGTCACCATCAGTGTTTATTTAAAAGGTCTGCCTGTCATTGGGGTGAATTACAAGACAACAGTTAGAGATTAATATCTGGGGGATAAATTAGGCTTTTACCGTAAATAATTGGTTTGTTATTGCAGTGACCTATTCAATGGGAACACAACCAAATGAGAAGAAAATATGGATGTTCCCCTCCACACTTTAGTGTCTATGTGGATGTCAGCGTTCCTCCTTCATGGAAAGAATCCACTCACTGGCAGATCATCCTGAAACCAGACAGGTTTGGCGGGGTTTTTTATGTCACTTAAAAACTTGAAATTAGTAAGGAGGTTGGATTTTGTTTGGATGGATCTGCCCAGAGAATGCTTTTAAAGTAGCACCATTTGCTCTGTCACCTTCCCTGAAAAGACAATCACACATTAACTGAAACGAAGAAACTGAAAAGCCATTAGTGATGAATTAATATCGTCTTTACTGCTTTGAGTGACTTAAAACTAGAGTTTGTTTTTAGCACAGACCGCAGCTCTACTGGCACACTTGCACTTTCGCATACACTGCTTACAACATCCCCGTGGCTGGGACTGGAGCCAGGCTGAGATCTCGAAGCTTATCCAGCAGATCGCCGTGGCAGTTGGCTATTGGATAATGGCGTGCTGTAGCAGTGTCTGGTGGTTCTTTCTGCATTGAATTATAAGTACCCTTTGAGTCAGTAATAAAGCACAAATAGGTGTATTGTGAAAATGTTGTGAAGTCATGTTGAAGAAAACACAGCAACCTCCTGCAGCAGAGCACTTTGTACACACTGCTCCAATAACAACTGAACAGGATCAAATTCAGTAAAAGACTCAAAAGCATGATACCAATAATCATGTAAACATAATTTGGGAAGGAAGAAATAATATGCTCATCTACCTAAAGACATAACCCCCTTCTTACTTATACCAGTGGAGCTAATTTATAAGAAAAGTATATTTTGTAGTAATACAGCAAGATGATCTAAAGACTTTCTGCCACTGAATTCGATACAACTGCAAGTCTTTTTAAAAATAGAAAGACAATGATCAACCAGCCAGGGGCTTGTCCAGTCTCACATATTACCTCAGACCGATTATAAGTCGGTCTGAGACACTTACATCACTGCCCAGTTTGAAGAAAGTGGTTTACAATGGTAAAACTAAAACTAGCCTCAGTGTGGGAAGAGAAAAGACCGAAGCAGTTAGGAGAAAAATTATCAAGATGAGTGAAAAAGGAAAAAAGGATCAATGTCCTGTTATCTGGTGATTATATAAACATACTGAAAAATGTAAGTAACTGACATTTGTTTTGTTGTACAACTCTATTGCATCTTTGGAAAGGTAAATTATGTCTGCTGGTGGTTGCAGGTTAAGTGCCAGTAAACGTGGTTTCTATTCACTTGTTTAAGTGAGAAAAGATCCTGTAACTTGCTAAAGTTTAGGGAAAAATGTAAAAATGAATAATTGCTTTTATTATAATTTTTTTATTAGTTAATTTTTGTCTGTATATGCTGTCAGTTACCATCCTTTGAAAGAAAATCAGAACCAGAAATTATAATGAGCCAAGAAAATTACAATTAGTGCATCTCGTCGTCATCCCCTGTTCGCCTTTGCAAAGAATGCAGATTTAAGGTTTTCAGTTTAACAGACCCACAAGCTGCCTCCATCTTTCATATACGGTCTGGCTTCATTTGCAACAGCTTAAGTTATTAGCACAGTGTAGTCACATATTGCAAGACATTAGGTCAGTTTGATTGCTTTTGTCCCATAATAGTAAGT